>NC_079429.1:12330593-12338093 GCF_026213295.1 Gadus chalcogrammus
TCATCTGTTTCTCTGGTCATCTTTGTACGCCTCCGTTTATGTATTAGTATTTTTTTATATCAAAATGTCTTTCTTTGCTTTCCTCTCCTCATCTCTCCTCTACTCTCCATTCCTCCACTCTCTTCTCTTCTCCTCCCTCTATTCTCTCCTCCCCTCCCCTCATCTCCTCTCTCCTCTCCTTATCTCTTCTCTTCCACTCCCTCTCTGCTCCCCTCTGTTCCCACCCCCCCCCCCCCCCCCCCCCCCACGGGCAGTCGGTGTGGGTGAAGAAGGGCACCATGCAGTGGTGGAGGGACTGGAAGCCCCACAAGTGGGTGGATGTGCGCTTCGCCCTGGAGCAGTTCTCCGGCCCGGACGGCAACAAGGACGGCATCCTCTTCCTCTACTACAACTTCAATGAGGAGAAGAAGGTGAGAGAAAGAAAGAGTCAGAGCCTAGTGTGTTTGTTGCAGGTTACTGTGTGTGTAACTTGTTAATCTGCAGAGCAGCAGGAGGTTTGTGTACTCATATACCATCCTGTTTGTGTTGGATTTAGCATTTAAGGGCACCCTGTGAGTCACCTATGTTTATTCTACTTCATTTAAGAATGCTCGATTCTGATTGGCTGGGAGGGGTGCATTAATCCGGCATATTGCCCGCTGACTTGTCGGTTCTACTTGCTGCTGACTGAGCACAGTAGATCAATACGCCGCTTGTATCGTTTTCTATCACATACATTTCAAACATGAGGTCCGTTGTAAAAATAAACCAAGGAGTGCATGTTTGATCGATCGTCATTAAAGCTGACTTGATACGAATGTAACAACTACGTTGTTAAACTAGTGAGATCAGATCCAGCCTATAGAAACGCGTTACCTACAGTTGAGCTAACGTTATTCACCGTAGTTCTAAAGGGAACTACTTTTCGAGGGAGATGAAATTAAACAGAGCATACATTTAATAAGCATGCAATACGAATAAGAAAAAGGCTAATTATTAAAGTATATGAATTGTTTTATTATGTTGGCCGGCGCGAAGTAGAATAAACGGAATAATCACCTCAAGGCAGGGCAATAAACAGTTTGATATGCCCGGAAGGTTACCGCCCTCGACTTCGTCTCGGGCGGTAAACCGTCCACGAGCCGGGCATATCAAACTGTTTATTGCCCGGCCTCTCGGTGATTATTCCTTACTTATTTGACACTGTGTTTCAGTTTCTGTGTGTGTCCGTGTCCATAGAGATGAACACTTCTGCTAATGCCGTTCAGGCTGTCAATAATTGTGATCCAACATATTAACCGTTGCCCCACCTTGTGCACTCCCTCTCCTCTCCTTCCGTCCAGTACCTGCATGCCTTTGTCAATGAGGTGACCATCTTCGTGCCGGTGCTGAATGACGCTAAACACACGTTCGCCATCTACACAGCAGAAAGGACCAAGCAGAGGTGGCCCATCCGGTTGGCCGCCTCCACAGAGCTAGAGATGCACGACTGGGTGAGGTCCAAATGATCCAAATAGTAAATGATAAGCATCATAGTAACCTTAGCTGAAGGAGAGTACTTATGTCGGCACATTTAAGTTATGTGTATTATATTAGAGAAACAAACAATGGATATCTAAAAATTCTCATTTTAAGTGATTAAAGCTTTCTCTCCGCAATTTTAGAACCTTGTTTCGTGTGAAGTGAGCAACTGTGTTTATTGTTGCAAGAACCAGAATGCTATTTGAGGAGGTGGGTCGAAAAAGGAAGTTTTGTGTTTCCTTGAAGTCTGAGGCTTTTTAGAACCTTCCTCAAATTGTCTCTGACCCATTCTTAAGCCACTTTCACCCCTAACGTGGTAATTTCTTTCTGAGATATTGTGCCTCAGACCGATGAGACTTTAGTTGTTCTGGTATAGATAAAGAGGTCCTTGTGATCGGTTCATCCCAGGGACAAAGTTAACAAAGGGGAACTAGATGACACCAGTTAACAGACGGGGTGGCCAGATAACACAACCTGAAGAAAACCAAGCTTAAATTATTAAAACTAACCAACATATACATTCTTCCATTACACTCCTCTCCTCCTAATAACTCCCTCCCCCACCCTCCATCTCTCCCCGGCCCCGTCCAGCTGGCTTTGTTGAGCGTGTCTTGCTGTGACTCCAGGGGGATCCAGGGTCCCCCCTCCAAACAGGCCATCTGGTCGGTCACCTGCAGGGGGGACATCTTCGTCAGCGAGCCCAGCCCCGCCCTGGAGGCATTGCCCTACCCCACCCCCTGCGAGCAAATGTGAGAACACTCAATCAACTCTTATCCCGAGGGAGCCAAACCTGATTTAAATGATGTTGTTTACATGATCAGGGTACCACCCTTTACAGTGAGCCGACCCCACCTTTTCTCTCTTGGGACAGAATCGTTAACCATCAACTGTGATCGATTGTTGCACATTTCTTACCATTGGAAGTTTTTGTGAAATGTGATGTCTAGTTGATTGTTACGATGAGTACGTCGTAGTTTGTAGGAACGTTTTGAAAGACTCCTGCACTTGGAAGCCTACACTGACAAACTTTTTATGCTAGTTATGTTCTGGCCTGAGACCTTCAGTGGTTTTTTGAAAATCAACCAAAAACCTTTCCTTCCATGTTTCTGTTGGTCAGGTTCTGGCGGCAGGTGGGGGGGCACCTTCGCCTGGTGGAGGGCAACAGCGTAGGGGTGGTGTGGGGCATCGGCTACGACCACACCGCCTGGGTGCACACCGGCGGCTACGGAGGCGGCATCTTCCAGGGCCTGGCCAGCAGCACGGACAACATCTACACCCAAACGGACGTCAAGAGCGTCTACATCTATGAGAACCAGCGGTGGAACCCGGTTTCAGGCTACACCAACAGGTAACAGGGTGATGCACGTGTACCAGGGTAATGTACCTCTACTGTGTGATTTCACCTACCAGGCCGGGGGATGACGTGGGCCTCATATACTGACTCACAACGAACACTACTATTGTGGGGTCGGTCACCGCATGTAATAAAGAAGCACTAGCTGGTTTGTGACCAGCAGGGGGCAGAAAAGGTGGCTCTTTGGCAAAATTATTGTGTATACTTGATATTTGGCTGAGGATCCTTCATTATCCTGTTTCCATAGTACTTCGTAATCAATTCTGGATTTTTAAGTTTGAGTGTTCAACTTACAAATTAACTTACAAAACGGTACGCATGTCTCATGCCCCAAGAGTCTGTACCCAATGGAGCGAACAAATATAATTTGTCACAGTTGCATGTTATATAAGTTCCATGTGTCTCTCTCTGGGGCCTTGTTGTAAATACTTTGTGTTTCTGTGTCCTCAGAGGTCTTCCAACGGACCGATACATGTGGAGCGATGCTTCTGGTCTGCATGAGTGCACCAAGACACATACCACAACCCCCTCCCCGCACTGGACATGGGTGAGTCACTCACTCACCCACACTTCAAATTCGACAGTCCCTGCATTGTGTGAAAATGTAACAGATATTTAAAGTTATTTTTAGTAGTAATAATTGTTTGTTTCTATTATCTATGACAATTTCTGTTGCTATTCCACACTACCTTGCTTTAGACAGATTATTAATGGTCCCAAGCATCATATAGTATCATAGCAGAAATTAAGTCAAACCCTTTAGCATAGGAAGTTACTTAGTAACCTGTATTTTCTATATGCAGGTGTCTGATTGGGCGGTGGACTACGGTGTCTCCGAAGGGACAGACCGAGAGGGATGGCAGTACGCTGCAGATTTCCCTGCGTAAGAGTCACCGTTAAGCTCCTCCTCCTCTCTCTGTGGACGTCAAACAAGCTTGAAGTGAACTGCTGAGATCACAGCCTGCTTCTCTCCTCTCCCTGCAGGTCCTACCACGGCTATAAGACCTTGAAGGACTTTGTGCGTAGGAGGCGATGGGCCAGGTATTGTTTAGAGTGCTCCACTGGCCTCCACATTGATGTAATACGATTAGTAACAAGCACTCTCTTTATCGCAGACCACCCCCCGCTTTTGCAACACAAACTGAATGGAAAAAATGTATAGATTTTTATAATTACGATTTTTAAAAGGTTTATATACTTTACATGAGGAACCATTTTTTTATTGACCTATAAGTGATCAATCAATTAAATATAATGAATAAACATTAATTTAATTTAGATTGAAAACACTTAATACTGAATGTTTCCTTTTTTTTATCTTGATTGTTACATTTTTGTATGTTAATTATTTTAGGTTAAATTATCCCTAACAATACACACCAAAGAAGTGGACATCTATATTAATTCTTAGGATAGTGTAACAATAGTCTGTCATTAGTTTATTGAGCTAATTCCTAGAGTAAACGGGAAGCCACTGACATTTATTTGGTGTTCAATTGATTTCAACAGGAAGTGTAAACTGACCACCACAGGGCCATGGCAGGAAGTCCCGCCCATTGCTTTGAGTGACGTGAGCATCCTCCCTTGTGCTGCTCAGAGCAGCGTGGAGGTGGTACCGTTGTGGGCCATCAGCAACAAGGGAGACGTGTTGTGTCGACTTGGGGTCACCACGCTGACACCTGCCGTGAGTGGAACACACACACACACACACACACACACACACACACACACACACACACACACACACACACACACACACACACACACACACACACACACACACAGATGTAAACACACATGTGGCATGGATCTGAATTCACTAAATGAATAAACAGACGAGTACCTGCTAGTTTCTTGATCCACCTGCCATGTGCTCTTCTCCCAGGGGTCGTCATGGCTACACGTGGGAACGGACCAGGCCTTCAAGTCAGTCTCCATCGGAGGGGCCAGCCAGGTGTGGGCCATCGCCAGGGACGGCTCCGTCTTCTTCAGGGGTTCTGTGTCCACCTGCAATCCTGCAGGTCAGTCGAGGTGGTGGTGGTGGTGGTGGTGGTGGTGGTGGGGGTGGTGGTGGTGGTGGTGGGGGGTCGGGGCGCACGTTGTTTGTTTATTGGGTGGGCCCATAATGTATGCACAAAGCCGGGTTGGCTGAATGCATGTGGATTTGTTTGTTTTTTTGTGGTACAGTGATGAATGTGCTCTGTTCTGAGGAAGATAATAGTGTGCTCGGTTTGTCTCCCCCTGCAGGAGAGTGCTGGTACCACATCCCTTCGCCGCCAAAACAGAAGTTGAAGCAGGTCTCAGTAGGAAGGACCTCCATCTGCGCTGTGGATGAAAACGGTAAAATGGTGGCATTTAAACTTCCTCTAAATTTCACAGAATTGTGAAATTGTCTTTCACTTTCACCCTCTCTGCAAACAACTGTCATAGTAATGACTAATGACTAATATATACGTGTGTGTGTGTGTGTGTGCCTTTATCATAATCGTTTTTTGGAATGTTCGATTTATTCTTTGTTCTCTTGAAGGTCACATTGAATAAAGAGTCTGCCAAATGACCAAATGTAAATCCAAGACCCTGATAATGTTCATATTTCTATTTTGTCACTGTCCACGTCGTGCTGTCATCCAGGTAACCTGTGGTACCGTAAGGACGTGACTCCCAGCTACCCCCAGGGATCCTCCTGGGAGCACATCTCTGACAACGTCCGCAAGGTCTCCGTCGGCCCTCTGGATCAGGTACCAGCGACCCAGGCACCGTTCACACCGCCGCAGGCCCCCTCTCAGGCCACTGTGTCCTTTTTATTGGCTCTGACCGATTCTCTTCTGTAACGGGGGGTATGTTGTGCCTGTGTTGTGGTTGTGTTTGGTGACCGTATGTTGTGGTTGTGCGCTGTGGTTGCGTGTGTTCTCTGCGTAGGTGTGGATCATCGCCGACAAGGTGCAGGGCAGCCACGGTCTGAGCTGTGGGACGGTGTGTCATCGGCTGGGAGTCCAGCCCCTGGACCCCAAAGGACAGTCCTGGGACTACGGCATAGGGGTGAGGGCGCTGGCCATTCCTCCTACTGGTTACCTCTGTTCTTACACCTTGAGTCTTGTCGATGTATGTCCGTGTTCAGCCGGAAGCTGTTTTATTCATTGAACGCCTACCTCCATTTTGTTTAGGGTGGATGGGACCACGTCTCCATCAGAGGGAACTCCATGGATCCGCCGCGGATCTGCCTGCCCTCTCTAACAGACCAATCAGTGCCCGCTCGTGGCATTCCACACCCCGCCCACGACCCAGAGGGAGCCAATGGCAGCGCTGGGGGATGCTAGCCAAGCAAAGGACGCGAGAAACCGGACAGGAGCGCTGCCAATACCCCCGTCTCCATGGATGTTGTTCAACAACGTAGGGTTATGCTTTAAAACATTCCACAGTGCAAATAGTTGGCTGTAGTTTATTATTCTCAGCTGTTCCTTCCCCAACTCAAAACTGTTTAAGCTACTACTTCAAATCTCACGGTTGGGGAAAGATGGTTGAAAGAGAGGGAATGACCTACATGGTCAGCGAAGATGCAATGTACTTTATACACTTGGGATTTAACTCAAGATTATGTGCTGGAAAGTTTCCCCGTTATTAAGTGGTTGTAACCCGCTTATAATCCCAGTTCTTATTTTTGGTATTTTTTTATTTGAGTTGTAAATCTTTCTAGGGACCTTTTGACCACTATCATAAGCCAAAAGTTGCATTGTTGTCGAACTAACCAGTCTTAATGTATATTTAATACGTTTATTTATGTGTTTGTTGTTATTGAGAACGAGGCTGCCTAGGGAATAGGGGAAAGTTTTATGGAGCGGAAGCTTGAATGTATATGTGAACAATTAACTTTAATAGGGACTTTGGAGTCTAAACTGCCCGTAATAGCAGCTGTTATATTACACACACTGAAGAAGTTGCTTTACATCACAACAATGTTGTTTAACCCCACTGAATGGATGAGATAATGCTACATTTCTAGGGTCCCCCTGACCTCATGTTCGACAAAGCTTGTATGCTATGTTTCCCCTGACCACCTTCCTGCTGCAGATCACCTATTGGTCACATTTCAGTTCAAATGTGTCAGGAAATGTGCAGTCGTCCTCCATCAATGAGATACAATGGACCCTTCTGCCATGGAGTGGGAGGGATCACAGGGGGTGGATAGTTGTTTTATTTCTTAAGACGGGAGTGTTGATCTCGTGGTACATCCCTTTTCTCAGGAAAAAAATAGTGATGTAATGCATGAAAGAAAAACGTAATTCCACGCTTGCTTTAAGAAAAAAATGAAATAAAAGCAAGAGTGGAATGACTGAGAAGGACGCAAGTCTTTTTCCCTTATCTGTATAATATTGGTGTTGATTATCATGTCATAACGTCCTGCTGATACGTCCCGATGGAATTATGTATATTTTTCAGGAGTATGAAAATGAGAGGAATATTCAAAAATCACTTTTAGACAGACATTACAACCACTTGTATCACTAAAAGCGTTAGTTTATGTAAAGAAAATAGGCTATCTGTGAATAAATTAGGACAATATGGCCAGACATGATTAGCGTGTCGTTGATAAGGTAACTACAGTACATTGTCGGTTAACCGATAGCTCAGCTGAAACGACCGACATG
>NC_079429.1:12348093-12356330 GCF_026213295.1 Gadus chalcogrammus
TTTTATATTATACTAATTTCATACTTTTTGCGATTTATTAACTATCATAATATATCATGTCGTATTTGAATATGAGGTGATTGCGGTGTATTGTATCGTTATAAAAGGGGGTAAGTAAGTAATACATTGCATCATACTTATAGTTGTATTAGTGCTCATTAGTCATATTATTGTAATTATACATTTTACAAAAATAATTAATTAAGTCGTGGTTCCCAAACTTTCCGACCGTCCAAATGCCCATCTCAGACGCGGCACCACAGAGAATCTAGCAATTATGCTCATTGTTTATTTCAACATTTAAATTCGATTTGTAGGCTGTCAATACAAGTCAATTATTAAAAAATAAAACTGAAAATACACGAATCAGGGTTTGACATTTACAGTTGTCCGTTGCCCTGTGACCATCTAACTTTTGTTTGTCCAGTTTTAGTTGAATATGGCACCACTTAGTGGCCTTTCCTGAGATCGCACACACCGATACAACACCGGTCTTGCACAATACCTCTCGGTGACAGCAAATGACCTTCTAAATGAATCAAAAACAGTAAAATATATTTTTTACGTTGCTATCAAGTCTAAATACTAATATCACAAATAACACAATAACCGATACTAATACTTAGACTCCCAATAACATTAATTAGTTCTAGTGATATTATAATAGCAAACTTTAAAATGACTTATTCAGATTGTAAAATTATGAATTACAATAATATCCATTACGTGAGGTGTGTGGAATTATGTTATATATATATGTATATGATCATTTAAATAAGCAATTGACCGTCATTTTACAGCATTAATCCATGGTTAAAATAATGATAATAATAACAGTGACGATCATGATGCTGACAGTGCACAGCAGAACGTCCGCTGAGATCGCACTCCCCAAGGCAACAAAATCACTGATGCTGGAGTTCTGCTGCACACACCCGGGCAGCACCAGGATGTTGTTCCCCCGGGGAGGCACGTTGCACCCTGCTGTCCTGCTCTCTGTGAGGAAGACCTCCGGGAACAGACAGAGACGGACAGAAGGTGGTTCTGTCCCAAACACAGAGGGCACGGAGATCCGGTTACAATCACTAACTCTGTGTTGTTATGACGCAGTATCCATTTTGTGTGTGTGTGTGTGTGTGTGTGTGTGTGTGTGTGTGTGTGTGTGTGTGTCTCTCTCTCTTTCTCGCTCTCTCCCACCTCTGAATGTCCCTTCATATTTTTCCAAAGGCAGGTTTCCCGTCTACATTACCTGTCGTCCTTTTGCAGTTAACCTTCTCCAAATGAACCCAAAGCCATTCCCTCTTCACAGTTCTCCCCCCAAACGTTGGCTCTTACTTGGGCCCAATCGACCCTACCCCGACCCCCCCCCCACCCCAGCCCCGTCCGACCCCGTCCGACCCCCCCACCCCAGCCCACCCCGACCCCTGGTTCCAGGTCAGGCCCGGTTCCATTTCTTACTGCTTACTTCCTGCGTCTCATTTTCCACTGCTCTTAGGACATAGGTGGACATGATATACTGTAGCTACTGGGGTGAAAGCCGCATCGCCGGCCAGGGAGAGAGAGCGGGGAGGGTGTGGGGGGGGGGGGGGGCAGAATGTGTGTGCGCTTGTGTGTGTGCCTGTGTGTGTATGTGCGTGTGTGTGCTTGCGTGTGTGTGCTTGCGTGTGTGTGCGCGTGTGTGTGTGTGTGTGTGTGTGTGTGTGAGTGTGTGCGTGTGTGTGTGTGTGTGTGTGTGTGTGTGTGTGTGTGTGTGTGTGTGTGTGTGTGTGTGTGTGTGTGTGTGTGTGTGTGTCAGACAGCCTGTATTATGTTCTACTTCATGTGCAAGAGAGTGTGGTACATTATATTCCATGTGTGAGAGAGTGTATCCCCTTCTATTTCTATTTCAGAGAGTGTGTCGGCACTGTGACGTACGAGGTATCCCTGTTTTCCCAAACCTGGCAGTGAAGGATTGAAGTGATAAAGTTAATTGGGGGATGTTTAATATAACCCAGAGTGAGTCTAGGACTGCCGCCTACAGCTTGCCCACTGGCCTAAATATATATATACTTTTAACTGCCTTTACTGCGTAACTTGGATGAATCAAATAATTCATTATCGCCAAACTATAGTAACTCCGCCTTTCTCCTGCACATTCATACGGCGTCTAGCCGATCTTCGGCTCACCTGTCAATCAAAGCACAGACTGGCTGCATCCAAACAGGCTGATCGACCAATCAGCAGGCCGATTGCCACACGCCCTTCAGCCCACTGTCACCATGTGAACTCCTCATGCTCTTACTATACTAAGGATATTGACATTGTGTGCAATTTGTGTGCGCTCACCTTTGCTTATTTGACATCCATGGGGCCCACATGTGCAAGTGTTCTCTTGCCCATGTGTATGTGTTTTTATCTTTATTTTGCTAACATATAACCTTTTTTTAAACCAGAAGCTCAGAGGTTTATAGGCTGGTGACAGTGGACTACTCCAAATAAATAGAAAAGAAAACACACATACACACACGCAAACACACACACACACACACACACACACACACACACACACACACACACACACACACACACACACACACACACACACACACACACATACACACACTAAATTCAGAAAAACCTTAGCCTCATCCCCAGCCTCACTATCCTTTTACACCGCGGGGGCAGAATGAACCCTACCCCGCCACAGACTGCAAGCTACACCCAGCAATCCGTGAGAGGAGGGTAATTGGAGATCGTTGGCTTTGGCCTGAGCATGCAGAACACACAGCGGGCAGAGACAGCGCACAGTAACCTATTGAAGCTCCGCTCCGAGGAACTCCTCCGTCTCTCGCCCGCTCCAGGCCAGCAGAAGTGGGCCCCGCCGCTAAGCCCCCTGGGTAATGTTTTTCGAAAGTGCGACGTCCACTCACGAGGCTTGCTGCAGCATCCCTAGCCTTTATTTGGGCACGGCGGTCGTTCGTACGGAGGGCGGGGGTCGAGGTGGGAATAGGGTGGGAATAGGGGGGTGGCAGGAATAGAGGGCAGTGGGCGTGGCCTGCTCGGACGACACTGGAGAGGGGAGGGGGAACAGGACTCTGGCACGACATCACCTTGAGGGACAAACTGTGTCACTGCTGCGTACATTTTTGCACGCGTGGACCGCAGACAGAACAGTCCCTTTGCACATGTTTCATCAAAATCGGAGATGACATCCAGCAGGTTGTGGCACTCGCTCACCAAGAGCGAGAGTAGAGACCTGTCTGTTGGGGAGGGCGGGATGAGAGGTTCCTCTGAGTCTTTTGCTGACAGAGTGCCTTTAATATGATGACACCGACGTGGGCTCCGTTGCCATGCCGTCATGGAGCTGACAGCCCGGGGTCCTCTGAAGGGAGCCCACCTGCTCCCCCCACATACCAGATCTGGCAGCTCCAACCCCCTCTCAGCGAGCACAACTGCTGCCAATGGCATGGCCTTATGGGGCAACGAGTGACCGCGCCTCCCTCCCTCTCGCTCTCTCTCTCTCTCTCTCTCGAGCTATATCCCTCGTTCTCCCTGTTTCTTGGTCTCCGTCTGTCTCTCTCTCTCTCTCTCGCTCTTGTTCACCTTCTCTCTCTCTCTATCTCTCTCTCGCGCTTGTTCTCTTTGAGTGTATGTTTGTGTGTGTTTGATTTGTGTGTGTGTTGTTGTATTGGGGTGAGTGTGCATATGTGTGCTTGAGAGAGAGAGAGAGAGAGAGAGAGAGAGAGAGAGAGAGAGAGAGAGAGAGAGAGAGAGAGAGAGGGGTTGAAAGAAGGTAATTAAATTGACAAAAGGAGAGGATGTTTACGTTTATTTGTATGAGTTCTAAAGGCAAAAGAGATGCAATCGAAAAGAGAGACTTCGATAGCAGTGTTAGTAGACACAGAGAGAGAGAGAGAGATGGACTAGGTTGATGAAATGGCAAGGGCGAGTGATCAATCATGGGTAGACAAATGTGTGTGAGCAAGTGCAGATGCAGAACTCCACATATGCATATATATATAGCGATGTGCATCTGTGTATGCCAGAGTTGGAAGTGTGTGCAAGCTTCTTCATCATGTGCGATCTGCTTGTACACATGCACATAAATGTTAAACAAATGTGTTTAAGATAATAATAAAAAACAATTATTCTCTCTCCTCACACCTAGTACCCAAATATGAACACACACACACCCATGTACACACACATACGCACACATACATACGGACTTACACACACACGCCCGCACACACTTACATATAGACACACGCGCAAACACATTCGTACACAAACACACATGCACTGTAACCACAGCAACCAGAAAGCCATACAGGATAACCTTGATGCTGTCGTTAATTTAAGGATTATTTTCCCTCTATCTTGCTCAACTCTATAAGGGGCTTTCTGAACATTGAACCGGACACCGTGTCCGGTTCTGCGATGGGACACTTTAAGGAAGGCCATGCACAGATCAGGGGACATTAGACCAATGCTTACCTCACCCTGTCCTGTAACCCATCCTGGCAGAGGCTAAGCGGGACAGAATGACATCTCAGCCATCACAGGATTCTAACACCCAGTAGCCACATACTGGGTGTCTGTCCAGGCCTGGGACTACAAGTCCTGGAACCACAACATCTGCTCACGATCTGATCAAGCAGACCGTCAATGCTGGCCTTCACACACACGCGCTCGCTCACACACACACACACACACACACACACACACACACACACACACACACACACACACACACACACACACACACACACACACACACACACACACACACACACACACCAAACCACTCACCCACACACACACACACACACACACACACATACATACACACACACACAGTGCAAGCACACACACACACACACACACACACACACACACACACACACACACACACACACACACACACACACACACACACACACACACACACACACACAACCACTCACCCACACAATCACACACACACACACACACACACACACACACACACACACACACACACACACACACACACACACACACAAACACACACACACACACACACACACACACACACACACACACACACACACACACACACACACACACACACAGGCACGGACACGGTGACCCCATGACGTAAACACACGCACTACAGGTCATCTACTGAACCCAGTACCTGTCCGCAACAACAACATCACAAAGAAAACAAACCAACTGTTGTTGCTGATCTAACAGTCACAGAGCTGTCCGTCACTCTCCGAGGTGAGACAGGTTGGAAGCAAAGCCATTGCATTTCATCACGGGTGCTTCATTAGACATCACGTAAATAAATACGAAATAAGTATGAACCTTTGGCATTAACCAGCCATGTCAGTTCCCGAGGGGGCGTATCAAGCTACCCAAGGAGGAGGAGAGAGAGAAGCCCCAGATTGAGACAAGAAAGACAGCAGGTCAAGAGGACTGAGGCCATATGGTTGTGATGGCTTGGTAACACTTTACAATAGGGGTTTATTAATGAGCGTTTCATTAACATGAATTCATTAAGTCATAAGGATTACTATAGGGCTAAGGGTTAGTGTAAGTGATAGTGGATTAAGGTTAAACCTATTCCAAAATGTAAAAATAAAAACCTTTAACCTGAGCACCATTATTAAAATGAACACCATGAGTAAAAAGAGAGAGAGAGAGAGAGAGAGAGAGAGAGAGAGAGAGAGAGAGAGAGAGAGAGAGAGAGAGAGAGAGAGAGAGAGTAATATCTGATATGTATATATATTTTGTGTTTCACGTTTTATACCATATTATACTATATACCTGACATTTTTACCTGACCGTTTTCTTTTATTGTACACCTGCTTTGGCAATGCAAATGTATATGTCTGATGCCAATAAATCTTTTTGATTTGAATTGAATTGAGAGAGAGTGAATGAGAGCGAGAGAGAGAGCATGTGCGGCGGGCCAATAATTCTGTGGGCCAACTGTTTTTCGCACCACAATCCCTAGACACCCAACCACCACCACCACCACCACCACCACCACCACCACCACCACCACCACCACCACTTATCTCTCCTCAGAGAGACAGCGGGGAGTCACTGTCCCACCCAACAACCAGACCCCCCCCGTCCCCACTATCCAATGCTGCAGAGATCAGGTCTGCGGCATGCTAAGCGGGGTGCTATTCAGGGGGGACTGATCCAATTGCAGAAATTATATTTTGGTCGCAAATGCAACGAGACAAAGTTGCCCTGGGCTACCGATTATACAAATAAAACGGAACGCTAACGTTTTCTGGGGGCCGTCCCCTAAAAAATATCCTCATGAATCCTGATGAATAATCAAAACTGAGGTACTTATAGATAATTATGGCTATATGGATTGCATTTGTGTGCGTGGGACAACCTGCATATTAATGTAACTCTAATACTCTGACTTGGCCTTGCTCTACCTTCCTCCTGTTGAGAGGATAGAGGGCCGATAATGTGCAGTAAACCATCTTGCCAGGGGTCGTATCATTATTCCGTTTTTCTTCTCGATACTTTCTCATAGAAAGTCTATGAAATGGGTTCAATTTTAGTTACATGAAACAGATCCAACCATAAAAATAATTATATAAATCACACATAATGTAAAAAGAAGCATATGTATGCCCACAATTTCAGGATACATTAGACCATCATTAGCACACAAGTTAGTCATTGAGGTGGTTTGAATTTAATTTTCAAGGCTTTAGGTACAGACAGCGCCCCAACCAAGACTTTACATCTAATCTTTAATCATGTTACCACCCCTTTCTTAATCTCAAATCTAGAATCTTAAAAGAGGTTTAAGAAGACTCTTAAAAGATAAAAAAAATAACATTTTGGGGTGATTAAAGCGATTACAGGATAAGACGAGCTGAGCGAGCAACACTTTTTCAGTCCAGAGACATTTTGGAAATAAGTTGAAAACACCAGAGGAAAGAGAAAAAACTGTATTTCTGCACATTGGAAAATAAAAGGGAGTGTATCAATTTAAGAAAGGCAGCTGCATAAAGTGAGAAGGGAAACCCAGGCAAACAATGGGCCAGTACACTCTCAAGGAACCCGGCATCGCTGTGTAGCAGGTGCTCAGGGGTGAGCTCATTGCTGACTCGCACGTGTGTGTGTGTGTGTGTGTGTGTGTGTGTGTGTGTGTGTGTGTGTGCGTGTGTGTGTGCGTGTGTGTGTGTGTGTGTGTGTGCGTGTGTGCGTGCGTGCGTGCGTACGTGCGCGTGTGTGTGTGTGGGTACGGGTATGTACGTGTGTGTGTGTGTTTGTCTGTTTGTACGTGGGTGCATCTGTTGATATCTGCATGTGCGATTGTCACTGTGTCCATATGCATGTGTCTCTGTGTGCATGTGCGTGTGTGCACATGTGCATGTGTGTGTGTGTGTGTGTGTGTGCGGGTTAGGGTATGTTTTTGTGTGTGTGTTTGTGTGTTTGAGCGTGGGTGCATCTGTTGATATGTGCATGTGCCACTGTCACTGTGTCCATACGCATGTGTCTCTGTGTGCATGTGCCTGTGTCAACATGTGCATGTGTGTGTGTCTGTGTGTGTGTGCCAGAGGGCATGGCTGTAAATGAGAGGCAGCCTGGGCCGAGGAGGCTCCCTGGCCCTAATTAAGAGTGGATTAACGCATGGCAACGGAGATCAGCCCCGGTCTCGGCCTTTCTCCTTTTCCCCCTCCTTTTTGACCCCTTGTGGCTCCGGTAGATTAGTGGCAGCTCTATGTTCCCACCGTGTTCTGAATGGACATGCATGGACCCATGAAAACTTGGATGTCCAACACACGTACAGTACCTATTATAGAGCTAACACACACAGTTCATGTCCATATATAGTCAAAAATATAGTAAAATACATTTTGTAAGAATGATTTGATTATTGAATATAATAGAGCAGAACATAGAACAATAGAAGCCACAGAAGTGGTGCGAGCAGCACCAATCATACCCCCAGATATAGTGGGCGAGGAGGGAGGGATTAAACGGTTAGAGAGGGGCTTCAGGGGGCAAGGAGCCTAAAGAGAGGAGGTCGAGGTAGGAGCAGAAGGTGGGGTCTTAGCTGAATTTGAGAGTGTCTCTGGCATGCCAACCCCACAGCTGGTCTTGTTAGAAATAGACGCGAAGGTAACTGAGCCCCAGCCGAGCCATCCCCACTTCCTTCAGGGGACGGTTGCTAGGTCTGGGACAGGGTGTCCCTCTTATCCTCTCCCTCTCACTCCCCCTCTCCTCTA
>NC_079429.1:12356430-12463930 GCF_026213295.1 Gadus chalcogrammus
AAAGCAATTCGACTGCACTAATATCTAATCACATATATTACTCTCTCCCTCTTCTCTCTCTCTCTCTCTGCCCCGCCCCCCCCCCCCCCTCTCCTCATCTCTCTCTCTCATCTCCCTCTCCTCTCTCTCTCTCGATCTCTCTCTCTCTCTCCTCTCTCTCTCTCATCTGAGCTCTCCCCCTCTCTCTCCCCTCTCTCTCCCTTTCCTTCTCCCTCTCTCTCTTCCTCCCTCTCACTCACTCTATCGCCCCCCCACTCTCTCTCTCTCTTCTTCAACTCACACTCCCTCTGTCTCTTTCTCTCCTCTATCTGTCCATATCGCTCTCTTTCTACCGCCCCCCTCCCGCTCACTCCCCCCCCCCTCTCTCTCTATCCATATCTCTCTCACTCCCCCCCCCCTCTCTCTCTCTGTCCATATCTCTCTCACTCTCTCCCCCCCCCCCCCCCCCTCTCTCTGAAGCTGAGGGCTCCTTCGACCACAAGGCGTTCTTCACTAAAGTCGGCCTGGCCGCCAAGTCCCCCGCTGACATCAAGAAGGTGTTTGAGATCATTGACCAGGACAAGAGTGACTTTGTTGAGGAGGATGAGCTGAAGTAAGCACCGCTCAACAACCCCTGATCAGTATCACAAGCTACCCCATCTCACTTTCATTTTGTTCGATTGCCATGTTGTCGTTTTCTTTTCCCTTTATGTTTTTTTATCGGCCGCGCTTCTGAAAGACCACTCGTGTTCGTTCTGTGGTAATGCATCCATTGGACCGGGTGTGATTAAACATGATACTCATGGTGGTCTCTCCCCCCCCCCCACCCCAGACTGTTCCTCCAGAACTTCAGCGCCGGTGCCAGAGCTCTGAGCGACGCTGAGACCAAGGTCTTCCTGAAGGCCGGAGACTCTGACGGTGACGGCAAGATCGGAGTTGATGGTAAGATTCCTTGTTTTGATTGTCTTTAGCTTGTTGGTTTGTCTGTTGGTTTCTTCCAGTAAGGGGTTTTCCCCTAATGGATTATAAGTCGTTTTAGGTAACAACTTTTATCCAACCACTTTTTTTTGGCACTTTTCCCTCATCACAGAGTTCGGCGCCATGATCAAGGCATAGACTGTTCCTCCACCAACTAGACCAGATGCTTGCCCACCTACTCAGAAGGAACACTGGAGCTGAGACCACCTCCTCACCCTCTCTCGCTCATCTCTCAACAACAATTTTATATAAATAACCTTTAACCTAACCCCCCCCCCCCCTCTCTCTCTCTCTTCCTCTCTCTCTCTCTCTCATTGGCCGTGCTCAGCCGTCCTGTCCATCATGATGAATGTACTTATGTGTAAAGCCTAGATGACATGTCTCTCTCTCTCTCTCTCTCTCTCTCTCTCTCTCTCTCTCTCTCTCTCTCTCTCTCTCTCTCTCGCTCTCTCTCTGTTTCTCTCTCTCTCTCTCTCTCTCTCTTCTCTGTCCATCTCATTCTATCCGTCTCTCTCGTTCCCCCTGTCATCGTTTTACATTTGACTCTTGCTTACTGTGAAATCAATGATGGTGCACTTATGTGGGAAACGAACGGACAATGAGAAATCAATAAAGGTTCTTTTTCAATAACAAACGCCTCACCATGGTTGTGCATAATACATTGATTCTTGCTTTCCTTCTCCGTATCTATTCAATCCTTTAATTTGTGGGCATGAACCGATGAAAAATGCTAATCCGTGTACATGGTGAAGATGTGCATTCTGGGCCCGAGGGATTTTCCCAAACTAGAGACGTGATCAGAAGGTTCTCAAAGGACCAGCAATCAGTTGGCTTCCCATCATTGAACAACAAGGGTCTATTAACTCACCGGATATCCATACACATACACACATACATATATATATATATATATATATATATATATATATATATATATACGCAGGCCTATATGATAACTACTGTGGATGCACGCGTTCTTTAGGATATAGGCCTGCACGACAAAACAGGGTTGCTCCACTGATTAGAAATGTGTAAGATAAATGTGATAGGGGCCTACATAAACATTTTTAAAAAGGAAGTGAAGGCTCTGTCGATGTTGTGGACTGACTTATTTATGAACAACAGCCCTTTCGGTTGTGTTTTTTTTTGTCATGATGAGGGACATGAAGGCAAACGTCGCGTACTGTTTAGTGTCAACCACAAGGGGGTGTATTACACGAGACCAAAGCCTGACCGTGTTGGTTTTCTATTGCAGTACTTTTCATTTACATATTGTTCTTTGGGTTTCACAAAAGAAGTGAATCACTCATCACCAATAGTTAATCTTATACCAACCATCAATTGGAATCAATAAAATGATGGAGGTTAGTTGAAGATGCTATCAATTAAGTTGTTATGTAAGTGGAGTGCTACTAGGCTTTTCCCCTGATGCTCGTTATAATACGACCGTGGAATGATACCGCGTCAGATAATCTGGAGTGCATCTGGGAGCTGAAACTATGGACTAAGGGTCTGGTCCTTTTTGTCACGGCAACGGCTGTGCCCTCGGATCCCCTGTCTAAGACGCACTGGTTAAGTAGGCTACATTTGGAACTTTGAGTAGTTTGCAAGTAAACCCTTTGAGTTGGCGATGTGTTTATGAGCATACCTCTATTAACGGTAGCCTACTTCTGTGTTTGATAGAATGTAATGCAAGAATATAACGATATTAATGATACTATATGCCAATAGCTAAGACTCTGATGGTTTTTAGTCAAAGAGAGTGGGATAAAGAATGAGAAACTGGGTGTTGAAAAATGAGGGGCAGAAAGGCAGAGAGGGAGAGAAAGAGAGAGAGAGAGAGAGAGAGAGAGAGAGAGAGAGAGAGAGAGACGAGAGGAGAGAGAGAGAGAGAGAGGAGAGATGGAGAGAGAGAGAGAGAGAGAGAGAGAGAGAGAGAGAGAGAGAGAGAGAGAGAGAGAGAGAGAGAGACAAACACACACCGAGTGAGAGACAGCGGGAGTGAGAGAGTAATAAAGAGTTATAAAGGGGGGAGGGGGCGCGGAGGCAAAGGCTGTCCAGGTATACAGCTACTCATTAACATAGCAGGAGGAAGTATAAAAGGTAGGCTGAAGGTTAATTGGGCGGGTAAGTAATTCGAGAAGCAGGCCTACCTGGCCCTAAGAACTTGATACGTGGATAAGTAACATTGCACACCATTTTGTGCGCATCCTTCTCTGAACTGCGGTCTATATAAGCCCTCGCCGTCGATCCGCGGACACCATTAAGCCTTATTCCTCTCTGAACCTCGACAAGGCGGAAAACTTTAACACTGTGAGTATACTTTGTGATCATTTGAACGTATGTGTGTCTGTATGTGTGTGTGTGTGTGTGTGTGTGTGTGTGTGTGTGTGTGTGTGTGTGTGTGTGTGTGTGTGTGTGTGTGTGTGTGTGTGTGTGTGTGTGTGTGTGTGTGTGTGTGTGTGTGTGTGTGTGTGTGTGTGTGTGCGTGTGTGCGCGCGCGCGCGTGTGTGTGTGTGTGTGTGTGTGTGTGTGTGTGTGTGTGTGTGTGTGTGTGTGTGTATGGGGGTGGGGGGTAAGTAGGATGGACGCGTGGACAGGTGCGTTTAACGCAGCGGACAGCGGATTGGTAATTGGCCTCTACCTATAGCCCGTCTCCGGTAGTATCCTATTGCTCAAATGGTTTGATTGGGGAAAATAATATAAAGTCGATTTATTATTTTGTGACATAATTCTACACATGATATCATGCTTTATGCCTACGATGTTATTTCTCTTGAAGAACAAGCTGGTGGTGCTTGCATGGCTTTTACGTATAGCCTAATACAAATTGAATACTGAAAGTGGTACTTTAGTAGGTTACTTAAAGTGACTAACCTGTTAAATTCAGAGGTTTTGTGTTTTTCTGCATTTTTACCATTGGCGCAACAAAGTTTCCATTGAATAACTTTAAAAATGCCTGATTTGCTCAATATTCATGTTTCAATGCGTGGTCAGTAATGTCTATATTCAGATGTTGTTACCCGTATAGCTTGAAATATTTTAGCAAAACAAAATTAGCAAATATAAACAGCCTATAGGCTACCTGTTATATATATATATATCATACTATACTGTGAACAGTTCTTTCTGTAGGCCTATAGTCCTATAGGCTTTACGAAGTGGCATCAACTTTCAAAGTCGAATAAGCCTATAGCCCTTTGGGCGTTAGGGCATTAGTGTGTCTATGGTGTGAATATTTGTGCGAGCGGGTGATTGAATAATTCATGTTTTTTTTACCTATCAGGATTAAAATGTCACTCACCTCCATCCTGTCGGCTGAGGCCATTGAAAGCGCTGTCAAGGACTGTCAAGGTAGGCTGCGTGTAGACGCCCCACGCAGAAAGATGAGCTCACATGCGAAAAAGTAATCATAGACAGTTTTAAAGTGGCTGACTTCAACATTAAGGACATACAAGCCCATACCATATAACCGGTCATCTACTCAAACAAACACCCACACACACACACACACACACACACAAACACGCACACACACACGCGCACGCACACACACACACACACACACACACACACACACACACACACACACACACACACACACACACACACACACACACACACACACACACACGCATACACACACATACATTTGGCTTTCATATTTTGGAATCATCCTGTTTTTTTATTTATCTGGGTTCACACAATCCTTCAGACATAAATAAAGACGAATACAAAACAAAATCCCATTTGGAATGCAGCCAGTGGCTTTAATCTGTGTAGTCTGCGGCAGGGTGACCTCATCATGTTTGTGTGCATGTATGTGTGTGCGCATGCGTACGCGTGTGTGATAGAGTGTGAGTTGTAATAATGCTTGCCCTTATTACTCCTGCCAGAACCAAACTCCTTCTGCTACAAGAAGTTCTTCAAGTTGTGCGGACTCACTTCGAAGAGCCCCCAAGAGGTGAAAGATGTCTTCAGCATCCTTGATGAAGACAACAGCGGCTACATCGAAGAGTCTGAACTAAAGTTTGTACATTTTATTATTCTCCTCCTCAGCAACATCTCATGTTACTCCTAAAATGTTTTGAAAATTCAAACTTGTCATACAAATGCATTTTGTATGTTCATCAAACCAAAGAAGAATTGTGGGTTTTTGTTTGTGTGTGTGTGTGTGTGTGTGTGTGTGTGTGTGTGTGTGTGTGTGTGTGTGTGTGTGTGTGTGTGTGTGTGTGTGTGTGTGTGTGTGTGTGTGTGTGTATGTGTGTTTGCGTGCGTCTCCATGTCCATGTGCACGTGCGTGTGTCCGTGTGTGTGTGTGCGTGTGCATGTGTGTGTTTGTGTGTGTGTGTGTGTAGATCAAACACAATTAGATCCGCCTCTTAAACTAATGGGATGGTACAACAAAGTCACCACCTGGTAATCCCGCGAGGTGGAGAGCATTACTATTGTGTTTGCGTTATGTAATCACTCATGTAAATGTCTCCGGGATTTGGGAGAGTGTCCGCAGAGATTTTCCATCTTTTTCCGTTGTTTCCCTCAAGTGTGAGAGAGGTGGTGAGGACACATGTTTGTGCAAACATTTGTGCATATGTATGTAAATGTCATCAGTCCGCCATCGGTCTCGACGGCTGCATAGATGTACACAGGAGATGCCATCAGGGTATTACAACATACTTTGACCTGTTAACCTAGAATCATGGCCATTGTTTGAATGCACCTGTCACCAATAAAAATAAATCATTATGATGGCTTACATTACAGCACATTGTTTGATCCACGTTTCTCTCTGCTCAGATTCTTCCTGCAGCGGTTCGTCCCCGGGGCCCGCACGCTGACCGAAGCCGAGGCAAAGAGCTTCGTCTCGGCCGCCGACGATGACAACGACGGCAAGATTGGCGTGGAGGGTCGGTTTTCAGTCGTACTTTGACTGTTGTTTGGTCTTTTATCACGCAGGTCCAATGGTTCCATTATATGCAAGCTTAAGCCTAAATGGTTAAAAGCCACACCGTGTATACAGTCACCACACAAGGCCTTTTTACATACAGTACTGGGGATTATGCATATCTGATCTTCTGTCGCTCCATACCTTTTAACTATGAGAGGAGGATGGAGACACAGCTGTTGAGCGTTGGCAGATTGTCCTTTGGAAGTCGGTTGGACTCTCTGCAGGGGGATAGCAACCACATGCGTGGTTAGCTGGATTCAAAGCCTGCAATAAGGACTCGTCTAAAATACATTTGCCCAGCTGTATGGCAAGATTAAGGATTAAAAAAAAATCGGGATAAGAGCACTATTTGATTTAACCCATGTTGTGTTGTGCCAACTGTGTCTTTTAAATCCTATGAAATACAAAAGTGGAAATTTTATTATTTTCATGTTTCTATTTCCTTTGGAACTACGGAATTCACGGATATACTTTCCATCTGTCCGTAGTAAACTTTGACATTGGTAGATACTTTCAGGCCTAATTGAATGTGTTCGTATTACAGAATTCCAGACCATGGTCCAGTCCTGAGGACCCTGAAGACTGATGACCTTGCAACAACCAGCTACTCCTCGCATTCCACTCTGTCAACCTCTACTACAACCCTTCCCACTTCCATTAATCACACCATCGCAATATGCCTAGAATCTGTATTCGGTCATTATCTGTCTGTTTAGAAACAAAGATCCAGCCACAATGTGCTGTTTTCCTCTATGTTCACATGCTCCCAAAACGGTGATGATGAATAAAAATAACAAATAAAAAGGTAAAATGATACTTCCTCTCTCTGATGGTTTATTTGAAGTGTGGTATTAGGATACTAAGTCTCTCAATGGTTCCCATTTCAGATGCATCGTGGATTGTTTAAAACATGTATTAACACTAGAATATGAACGCTCTTCAAATGCACATATGAAGACTTAAGATTTAATTTCTTAGAGGTAGGACGACTCTTTGACACTAATAAGCAGGGGTAGATTGATTGTGGCCAACCACATACATACCAATCACGCCTTCAGCTGCATAGGAAATCTTTAGAACACTACACTCGCACAGAAAGAACATCATGCTTACTTGTTTAATTGGATGCTGCTTTCTTCTGTTATAAACCTCGCTGCGCAGCCATACCGTTGGGTCTGGTCATAGGACTATTAACGCTGATCTGCAGTTAACAATTACATTAAAAAATATACATTAAAGGACTATTTCACAGACTTTCAACCTTTGTATCATTACAACGTGGGTTTTATATGCAATTGAACAATGTTTAAATTGGACTTCTGCTGACAAATTAATGAGGAGATCTGTTGGGCAGCAACCTGGAGGAAAGTTAAACATTGTTATTTTGTATATACTAGCCTACCCTCATTGTTCTCTTACAAAGCCAGTTGGAAATCAGGGAAGTTGTCCTTTAATATTCTTCCTTATTTGGTTACTCGCTTGCTAAAATATATGAGATGTGTGTCGACATACAGCGCTGCATGTGTGCATTCATCCACTGGATGGATGAATTAATGGATGAATGAAAGGAAGGATTGAAAGATGGATGATGGAAGATAAATGCAGGGATGAATGATAGATGGATAGATGTTTAAACAAACAGATGGATGGAGGATGGAGGATTTCCCATAATAAAAAACAAATCTCAGTGGGAATCTTTCAGAGAATTTTCATGACACATGAACTTTTTGTACATCTATGAAAGTGAGGCATTCTGAATAAGAAGCTATGCACATGAGTGTGTTACCGTAACAAATGACTGGGGCCTCTCGATGTGACACAGGGTTATTCCCTCTAGAGTTTCTGTCAGGTGAGCTCCAGAGCAGTTTGAGATCCAGTTACCACTGAAAAACATTAGGGAACTGTTCGGGAATTCATGAAGCCAAATTCAAGGCCTATGCAGGCCTTGAACATAATTGTTATTTTGCATATATTTTGAATCTTTTTCCATCTACCATCTACTTGAATTTTTTCTTTGACAGTGGTATACTGGGGTAATACATTGGCTACCCCAAGCCAAATATTTCAGTTTTTTTTATATCAGACATGAAAATCAACAGATCGATTAATACTACTACTATGTCAGTTAAAAAATTAGACAGATTTTGGTTTTCATCTCACGTGGAACTACATTTCTGTGAAGGCAAATTCCATCCGGGTGATATAGCTTGTTGCACCCGGCTGTCAAAAGCAGGAAGTATACGGAATATGCTACCTCCACAGTGTTATCATTGTTTAAACTTTCAATCTTATGTTTGCAATTTATTATCGTGCGTATATTAATGTCTCATGCTTTCACACACCATAAGGTGAGTTGAATATGCCGCTCTGTTTTCATTTTCATATATTGAGAAATATAATGTAAAACGAAACCATACAAAAGTACTGCCAGCAAAGCTAGCTAGCATCACAAATTGAGAGCCGAACGCCGGGTAATTGTTAGCTCCAATCGGTTTTCAATGGATGTTTGCATTTTGAAAGATAAAGTTTGCTCTGTATAGTCTTCCTGCCCCGACGCCGATGATAGTTTATCGACAGGTTTTGTTTATTGGTGCTTGCCCTTTGCTGGCCGCATCACGTATCAAAAGCTAAATGGCGTATTACAGAGACCCTGTATTGTTATTCTTTCTCATCATGTGGTCCTAGTTCTGTTTTATGCAGCATCTAGTTATACGTTTTGTGTGCTTAATCCCCCAAGGCGCACGGCATGCTAACCAGGTTCTTGGAGGTGCAGACAACGATCCCAAGTCACACTAATGCTGATTGTCAGGTAGAGAGACTTCCTTGGATCACACTCGATGTATGTTTAAAGGACCGGTTTTTAATGTGACATTTGCTTTACATGACCCCTTCTGTGTTACAGTCCAAGAATGGCTGCAGTAACGCAAGAGAAACAATACACTCCTTCTCTTCTTAGCTTTTTCGTATATAATCCTTCATTTGGACCACGGGAAGGAGAGGTGGGTGCTAATCTCAAACACGTAACCTGTGTTTGCCTTGTTTTCGTTTTAATTCTACATACTTTTGGGCTCATTCAGACCAAATCAGGCATTGCAGTGTCAACCGCAGACTGCTGAGGTGATGTAGCAGTGTCTTTCCATAGCCCATATTTGCGCACTTTGCGCACTACCTCATTGAAGTTTTGTACAGCTCAGAAAAGGGCCAAACGGCAGCAATCAGTCTCTCTTCCATCTTCGAAATTTCTCACTTAGCAGGGGTATGCTAATATCACATGTTATACGGATTCTTCTTCCTGCGGTCGTCTTCCGGTCTGATCTCCGGTTTAAGGGCTGGTCACCACAGCGTGACGTCAGGTTGCATTTCTCCATACATAGATTCTGTTTCAACTGTCCACCGCAGGCCGGCTGCGTCTTTATTTGCATCCTCGTGCAGCCTCCTCCACCGCCGCAGCTTACACACACTTCCCCCATTCAAATGAATGGTCGAACTCCCATTTTTGCCCGCCGCCTGAATAGGTCTGCATGAGCCCTGAGTCTTAAGCTATACGGCAAACACATGTCACCTGTGTTTGCTGGCAAACACAGGTCACCTTTTTTGCCTTCGGAACTTTTCTATTTGCTTAGGTCTTTAACGCAGTTTTAATTTAAGCTTGTATGCTAAGGGATAACATAGGGTGTGATTGTCTTATCACTCATGTGTTCAGGAAGAGAAGAAGATCCTGTTCTATCACCCAAGTGAGGTGGAGAAGAACGAGAAGATCCGAAATGTGGGCCTCTGTGAGGCCATTGTACAGTTCACCAGGTAGACAAGGTTTACTTTAAGGATAGACTGACCGATGAAATGTAGAAGTCTAACCCTACTTACTTTAGTAAACTGTGAGCTGGTGTCTTTGCATTGTGAGAAGATGGCTTGTATTGCAGGCCGAGGAATTTGTTTGTTTACAATGCCATCTGCAGCTGTTGATTTAACTTGATTTAACATCTAACAGTATGCATTTAAAGTCGACTAATTTTTCTATATAAGCAATGGTCTCTCTAGCAAAATGTTTAACCATTATCTTCTCAAGTAGAGATGTGCTCATTGCCTGAGTAGTTGCAGCAACTAGACTTTAATAATAAGTCACATACTCCATAAACTAATCATTAATAACAATCATCCAATATGTCTTTCAGAACCTTCTGTCCCACAAAGCCAGCTAAATCCCTGCATACTCAGAAAAACCGCCAGTTCTTCTTTGAGGCCGAAGACAGCTACTGGATTGTTATGGTATGGTACAACAACAACGTTTGAGTGTAATACTTCAACTCATCCCCATGTGGTCCTGTTCAGCTCAACTGGAAGAGCATTGCATTAACTCTCCCAGGGTTGGGTGTTTGATTCAGCTACAGCCACCCATTCTAACAATGTATACACAAATGTCATTATAGTTTAGCAAGGTCATTGCTTTTTCTTTTTTACGTTTGTTTACTTATTTTTAATTTCAGTTTAAACATAATTTGTTTTTAATTAGTCAGGGGTTAGATTCAAAAGGTCAGTGTGTAATAAAAAAGAACTAAACAAAAACGTCCTACCAGTGTGTATGTGTGTATGTATGTGTGTATATATATATATATATATATATATATATATATATATATATATATATATATATATATATAGTAGTATTCACTGATGACATCCATTAAATTAGCACATTTTAATGAGAAAACGACTCCCTAAAACCATAATGTCTGATCTAGTCTATATGAATACTCATAAATGATTGTGAGTGGTTGATTCAGTTGTGCTGTGTATTCCTCTAACCCACTTTTACTTTTATTTGCATCGGTATCTCAGATTGTGAAGAACCCGATGGTAGAAAAACCCAACAAAGACGGAAAACCTCCAACCATAGAATACCAAGAAGAAGAGGTTCTCGTAAGTCAATCTCGACTATCATAACTTATTGTAATATGGTTGTTCTTTGTCTTGGTTTTTCAATGTTTAATAAGTTTGTATTTGCGCATTGCAGGACACGGTTTATGGTGCAGTGTTGAGGCAATGCTACAGCATGTACAAGGTGAGCATGAGCTTCCCATCCACTTACAACTAATCTCATCCACTCACAGATTTTCTACGAATAGTTTATAGTTCAGACAAATAAGATCGTAGGTGCAAGAAAGTAAATTATGGTTATGGGTTGTTGTATGTTGTGGGACTATCACATATGTCCAACCTGGAGGCACCCTTGAGCAAGATGCCTGAGGGATTGACCCCCGTACCTGCTCCTTAGGAACCTGTATCTGTACCCCCCCCATCCTAACCCCTACCTGCACTGTGATGATCTGTATCTGTAACACCCATCCTAACCCCCACATGCCCTGTAATGATCTCTATCTGTAGCCAATATCTAATCCCTACATGCCCCGTAATGATCTGTATCTGTGCCCATAATCTAATCCCTACATGCCCTGTGATGATCTGTATCTGAACCAGCTATTAACCCCTACATGCCATGTAATGATCTGTATCTGTAACATCTTTCTTACCAATACCTGCACCTTAAAGACCTGCATCATAACTAGGTTATGAGGTCCTTTAGGATAAACGTTCGCTAAACAACTTGTGCTTATGTCGTTCTTCTGCAGCTATTTAACGGCACCTTTGGCAGAGCCATGGAGGCAGGAGGGGTTGAGCTACTAATCCCGAAACTGGAGAAGTTCTTCTACAGGGTAGGCAGTTCTGTTTGGCTGATTCCACATGTTCTGTGTCCTGCAGTGAAGTTTCCAATTTACTAACTATATTTATGTTAACGCATGATATGTTCTCCCCTGGTAGGTCAGGAGAAAAGAGTTTGTAGAGTGTTGTTAATGCACGATAGGCTCACAACGCTAATCTACTAATTGCAATTATATAAACATATCTAAATATACATGACTGGTTTGAAGTTAATCCTTCTTTGCCATAATTCTTTAATTTGGACTATTTGCGGCGACTATCCGGAGAGCTCGTTGTGCGATTAGTTTACTGGTGTAGCTGCGGTGAAAGAAGCGGCCGATATTTAATTTCTAATTAGGACAGAGAGGCTCCGGTGTGGTTATAGGCTCCCGAGGACATCCCCCCCCCCCCTCTCTCTCCCTCTCTCTCTGAATGTAACCCAAAGACAGAAAGAGAAAGCCCCACCGCCGGGTCTTATCCCGGGATATGTTTCCCGGCCTCTTCTTGTCTGTCATGACGGTGGTGCGTTTCTAGAAGGGTCCGTGCCAGCTAGCGCTACTGTTCCGCACTGTCCTTATTGAGTTGTAAGCAAACACTGGCGGGTAAACCGAAACCTTTCTCTTTTCCTTCTCGTGTGTGTGTGTGTGTGCGTGCGTGTGTGTGCGTGTGTGGAGGTCATCTCCTATTTTCTGTGCCTGTGTTAATGCAACTCATGTTTGTCCGTGTGTGTGTGTGTGTGTGTGTGTGTGTGTGTGTGTGTCTGACTGACTGAACCGGCTCGGGTATCCAGTATCTGCAGACGCTCCACCTGCAGTCATGTGACCTACTTGATGTGTTTGGCGGCATCAGCTTCTTCCCACTGGACAAGATGACCTACCTGAAGATCCAGTCCTTTGTCAACCGGGTGGAGGAGAACCTCCGCCTGGTCAAATACACCGCCTTCCTCTACAATGACCAGCTCATCTGGTAAAGGCCCCCACCCAGGGAGAATTTGTACAAGATGTACTTTTATGGTCAGGAGGGGAAAGAGAGACAGGGAAGTGGGTCGAGGGGAGGGACATTTAGTCCCTGACCAAAGCAGTAGGGTATCAAACCCTACCAGATGTATTGCCTACACGGTTAGGGCACTTAGTGGGTGTAGCGAACCAGCCGTCCACCAGAGTAAATCAATTAACTGTCAACTGTGTTGTCATGTTATTTGAATGGCATGCAATTAAATTGTATTTGCTTGGTGGATATTTGTGGGTGGTATTTTAGCTCTATTATTCATGCCAAAGAACTATCTACTATGGCTACCACCGATGGGGTATGACTTAAGTGTGTTTCTGGTTCTTTGGTTCTCTAGGAGTGGACTAGAGCAGGACGACATGAGGATCTTGTACAAGTATCTCACCACATCCCTCTTCCCCAGGCATTCTGAACCAGAGGTAAGAGGAGAGGGGGACGGGGTTGCCATGTGACCTTCAGTCAGTACTGTACATGCATAGCACTTGGCAATAAGCCAAGTTATCCATTTAAAAGGGAAAAGTTTCACATGCATTGTGAAAAATGTGAGTTTGACTTGTATCATATAACCAACACCTTTTTGAAAACGTGACCTCCATCCTTTCCTCTGCTCCTGCTCTCCCCAGCTTGCCGGCAGGGACTCTGCTCTCAGGCCAGAGGTCTCAGGGAACCTGCTGCACTATGGACGGTAGGTGCTTGGCCCCCCCCTCCCCCCCCCCCCCCCCCCCCCACGCCCTGCTTGTCTTGGCCCACGTTTGGTGCTATGTGTCTGGGAAGGAATTACCAGAGTTGTGGGCTCATTCCGCGCGGTGGACCTGTGACGTGTCGTGTCATGTGATATTGGGACCATGGCATTGATTACAGTGCAGGAAATGACATTTTACCGTTCTGTTCTAGTTCAAACAGCCTAAGCTATGGTTTTGATGACCGTAGCATCCAATGTCCAGGTTGCTTGTGGTGTATACATGTTGCTGGGCCTATGCTTCAGCTTGGGTCTGTTTTCGCTAGAGAGGTTGTCAGGTTTCATAGTGGGTGGACTGATTCAATCAAAGACATGAGTTCACCTTGAACACACTGAAGGGTCTTTAACTTTGGCCCAGGACTGACCTTTAATCCCATTTTCTCATAGAAATTACATTTCACCTTGTGTGTCATGGGCTTAATCTGAATACACATGATGCAAAGAAATGAAAAGATTCGGATACATTTATTGTCCTCAGACAATAAATCTTTAGACGTACCTCAGTAAAATATACAATCAAGTATCCTAAGTCTAGAATCTTTAGAACAGGTTAAGCGGCAGAGGAAGTCGATGTTTTGGTTTCTGTCTGAAAGTCTTTATGATAGGGTTGGGCAATTTGAATAAACTCAGACTGATGTTTTTAGCTTTCATATGCCTGAGGTGACTATTCTCCCTCGAGCAAATATATCTGAGATCAACTAATCAAACAGCCTAAGCAAACTATATCAACATTCTTTAAAATCGTGTTATTATGGTGGTCACACACACACACACACACACACACACACACACACACACACACACACACACACACACACACACACACACACACACACACACACACACACACACACACACACACACACACACGGTTTGTCTATTGATCGTCCATTATGCTGCACAGGTTCCTTACGGGTCCCGCCAACCTCAAGGATCCAGACGCAAAATTCCGGTTCCCCAGAATATTTGTCCACACGGAGGACGGCTCGGAGGAGCTGCATCTGATTGTTTACAAGGTGAGGCGCTGGAGGTATTAGGTTTGGTCCAGGGTCACGCAGTCCATTTAATCTGTGGCTTTCACCTGCAGCCTGTGTTTTTAATGCTCTAAACCAGTGCGAGGCAGGTGCTAAAGTATTATTGTATATATTAAATGGATGAGATTTCATAATCTGTTGTACTTTACGGATTTGCTGTTCAGCCCCTAAACTGCACATTCAGGATAAGCGTTTTCCTGCTGCTTTATGCAATTGTATGGAGTTTGAGGAATTAAGGGAATTTTTAATAATGAGCTGCGTTTTGCAATATCAGGTGCAATTTCCCTAAATGTAAATGGGATCTGGAACAGTCATGCATGTGTTTGACATGCAAATGTTTCTCCCTGCTCCAGGCGATGAGCGCGGCTGTTTGTTTCATGATCAGTGGTAGGCACACAAAACTATCCCCATTTGGTACACCTTATTTAACTTAATTTATTATTTAACTTATGTTCAAATATACTATAGATTTTTTCGTTACTTTAAGACACATAAGATACTTTTTTTTTATAGAAATTAAATGTTCACGTTTAGTTACATTTTTATTTTTTTTATTTTTTATTCCCCCTCACCATATAAAATCAGCTCACCCACATAACCTCTTTGTCCTCTCCCAGCTTCGGTGGAGCTGACCCGGGAGTTCTGCGAGCGGCTGGACGCGCTGGTGGGACCACAGCTCACCCTGCTGGCGTCAGACATCTGCGAGCAATTCACCCTCAACCGCCGGATATCAGGGTCAGTGGAGGACGGCCGGGCGCAGTGTCACCGAGACCACGGCCGCTCTATTGTTACCGCTTTACTATTTAGTTATTTAGCAGACGCTTTTGGCCAAACACGACTGGCCGTGACTTTGGATACGTGACATTAGGGAGCAGGGTGGAGATCAGGCCTCCTGGCCAGAGAGGGCCTACAGGTTAGGCAACGGGTCGTTGTGTGGAGGTCACATTTTTACACAAAGCTACAGCGGTGGTTCTGTGCATGTGGGAGAGGAAAACATCAGATTAATGGAGCACTGAGGTCATTTTTTAAGTAACGCCTCTTTTTAAGTCGTTCAATGATATTGGATGGAATTTGACAAAGGTGGATGCTAGCTCGGTGCATGCCCCAGTAAACCTTCCCTTTTGATTAAGTTCTCATAGGTCCAACATCTAAAATCAAATGTCTCTTTGAAGAGACGGGAGCCGCCCTCTGTGTATAATACGGCCACCCCTTTTGAGTGTTTGGTTTCTGGCTGGACGTGCGCCGAGTCCTTGAACAGGATGACCGAGGAGAGACTCCCCGTTACCATCTGATATTGTCAGGCCGGCACTGCTTTAGAGAGGAGGGGGTAACCCAATAACCGGCCGGGCCACCCTCGTGAGACACTGGCACACCTACGCTCTGTTTACCAGCGCAGATCGCTCTGAGATTAGCCCCCGACGGTAACCCGAGAGCGAGAGTCTCCGCTCCGCACCGCATGACGTCTTCCTCAGTTTTAATCAGGCTCGCTGTGGAGCCCGCATGAGGTCTACTCCGCCGCCACCTGTCTGTGACCAAGGGCTAAGCCAGCTGTTGAGATCACACGCACACATGCACACACGCACACGCATGCATCCTAAACACATACAGGAGTACAATGATGCTGCAGTTTTGTTTGTCGACTGTCACTTGTGCGTCTGCGTAGGAGATCTAAAGGTTGTGCACATTTGTGAGTGCTATTTGTTCGCTGAGCATCATGTAAATATATTTGTGTACGCACAGCACATTCTGTCCTCACCCATCCTGTTGTCGTCCTGCCACCCTTCAGGCCAGACAAGGAGCCCCAGTTCAAGTTCATCTACTTCAACCACATGAACCTGGCGGAGAAGAGCACCATCCACATGAGGAAGACGGCCAGCGTGTCCCTCACCTCCGTGCACCCCGACCTCATGAAGATCCTGGGGGACATCAACTGTGACTTCGCCAGGTAGCTTCCTCCCCTAGGAATGCCCTCACTTGCATTTAGAGCGGAGTACTTTACTATAACCATGAAGTTATTTTGCAGGATTATTTTTGCCCGAGGATGGAAGCGGTTGAGATTGTGGAGATTTGGGGGGTACTTCAAACCCGGAACTTTTCGGCCAGGGGGTCAAACACCATAATCATCCAATCATTGTAATGAAAAAATCCTTAAAGACTCTGCTGAAAAGCACTATATTCTGGGACATTACCAGATTGGAATTCTCGCAGCCGTAGTCAGCACCAGTCAGGAGATAGTCCCCATGATTAAATGTTCTCTTCTGATTTCGTTTTTTTTTGTTTTTTTACGCACAGCACTGTGTGAGGCTGTCACGAGATCTACGGAGTCATGGGATAACCACATTTGTTCTATTTGTGGCTTTCAGCTCCTACAGCTATTTTTGTAATACACTACAACATTATACTGATTAAACTATGCAATATGTGAGAGAATCCCTAGTCTTTCATAAGACGGATACAGAAGCACTTTCCTGAGTATTGTACAGAAAAGTAATATTGAAGACAAACAAAACACATATTTTAAAAACCTCTTGAAAGAATGTATCTTTTGATTTAAATCCCACTTTATGACTGGACATCCTCAAACTTATCCTTATCCATTTTGTATCTAACTATGGCCTTGCTTTCGTAAAACACATTGCATATTATTTATTCAGCAGAAGCATTTATCCAAAGTGACTTATAATAAGTGCCTGTAACAATGGAGAGACAACCCTGAAATGCACAAATTGCAAAATAAGTGCAAAAAAATATGCTTAACACAAACCTGTTTCACCTTCGTCACCTTTCCCTCCCAGAGTGGACGAGGATGAAGAGGTCATTGTCAAAGCCATGACTGACTACTGGGTAGTGGGGAAGAAATCAGACCAGAGAGAGCTATACGTCATCCTCAATCAGAAAAACGCAAATCTGATCGAGGTCAACGGTAGGTCTGACACGACAACAATGACACCAGACATGCACTACATCACTCATCCGATCGTGATGCAATGTGGACAATTTCTGTTTTTCTACATCTACCACGCAATCTGCCTCCAGTAGTCGAACCTTCCTTTTAATCTGCCTTTTCCCCTCCTTTTTTTCCCTCGCCCGTCCCACTGTAGAGGAAGTTAAGAGGCTTTGTGCAACACAGTTCAACAATATATTCTTCCTGGACTGAAGGGAGGGATTATGAAGATGAATTCAGGATGCAATGGAGAGCAGGTGTTTGGGACAGATGCAGAGAGCTGTGTCCATGGAGAGACTGGACCTATCTTTCTGAACTACAGGTGCAGGGTAATACAATAACTGTTGAAGAAAAAGAAAAAAAGTTTTCAAACAATTATTTCTTTCGTCCAGGATTTGTATTGAACTTATACAACTAGATTTTTTTCTTTTTGTAATTTAAGTGTACATGTCCTTTAATTATTTTTTCCCAATTTACTTTCTTTGTACATATGTGTTCCTGCATCCAAGCTGCAAATGTTCATTTTGATTTCTTATGAATTAACTAATGGGTTAAATCCGATTTCTATGTACTTTTATCAGGCAAAATGTATTTAAAAATAAGAGGCGCACAAAACGTGTTTCCTCTAGATCCATTGATGATTTTTGTATAGTTTTAAATAAAATGGCATGTCAAAAGATATCGTGCTTTGTATAAAGCTGCCCTAACTTTAAATAAATTATGGAATTTAGAATTTTATTCTGTGTACGATTTTTATTTATTTACACTTTGAATACATATCTCACACCTGGTGACATTCTGGGTAAAACATCTGTAGTCCATTTAGCCACCTTAAATCTGGAAAACTACACTCTTTGAGGCCCTCTGATCAGTATCTGCTCATTATATAATTGTTTCCATCTCATTTTAAATAATATTTGCTTTTGTAGCAGTGGCTCCTATGGACTCCCTTTGCCCTTTTGTGCCTCGGACTGTAATGGAAATTTGAAAAAGCAGGTACGGTAATATGAGTAATACCTTACCGGAATTGTTGGTCGTGTGAGCGGTGATTGCAGTCAGGAACAAAGGTAGTACCATGTGGATAACAACACTGTAAACTATATATACACACACACACACACACAATATATATATGACACCAATTTTATTAACAATATAAACGGTATAATGATAAAGGTTATGATGCAATAAACGTGCTAAACTAGTGGGTTGGAAGCCTTGGAGAAAGTTTGCAATGATTTATGGGATGAGTAGTTCCTCAACTCGTTCAGAAAAAATTATAGTCTTGTAGCTTTTGCCTTTATTCCATTTCCAGGTGATTTTTAGCCCCAGATCGAATATCGGGTCACAACTAACCTGACGTATGATTGGCTTGGTTCCAGTCTTAAAACTCTTTGCATAATGATTCTCCATGGAGATGGAGAAGTCAATGGAGAAAATGAATGGGAAATTTACTTCTAGAACCAGAGCTGTACAAAAAGGGGGCGGTTACTGTTGCGCTCTATTGGTTAAACTTTTGTCACGTGGACTTTCCATCCAGCCAATCGTAAACCAAAACGATTTGAAAAATAACCCGCCATGTTGGTTTTTACTCGTTAGATTATTGGTGTTGTTGACGTCGCGGTCGTAAGTTTTACAGGTTACAGGTAAGAATGACGATTTACGTCTTTAAACAAATGTTCTCTCTAATCATTGCTTCTTAACAAACAAACATAAACCTGTTACAAATAATTCATGTTCCATATAATGTTTTGCGAAGGTTTTGTACCTCGAATAACAATACACAAGGGCATAAAAACGACGTTAGCCAAACTCTGTTAGCTTAGCAGGAAACACAAATAAACAGACAAAAAATGTGTACACGTTAAAATATAGAAATACACTCAACTGTGCAATACCTTAGAAATAACCTGCCATAATACATGGGTATAACATTCGATGAACTTAACCATGTTTCATCCTCATCCAGGTAACGTTAGGTTGTCATCATGGAGTCCCGCTTTGCTACGCTGCGGCAGCGAGACAGCAGCGTGTCAATGCTGAGGGTCAAAATGTCTCGTAGGCTTTCGCATAGTCAGAAGGAGAACAGGGGAAAGATGGTTAATTCTAGGAGGCAGATTGAAAAGCTGTCTGAAATGGACCAAAGCAGCATAATGGATGCCTCAGCCGTGACACGAAACATGTCAGTCATTCAGGAGAAATTTGACAACGTCTTGAAAACTGCGAAAAGTAAGTATTTGTGGGATCTCTCATCTGGCTTTTAACACTTATATTGGGGTTTCCCTTTCCATGGAACAATGTTATTTCCTTTAAGTTATGCGTACTTGATAAATTGTTACAACTAGTGTTTCAACATTCTTTAAATTATTTCCTTGGTTCTTGGTTTCCCCCCCGATTTTCACTTCCATAAAATATATTCCTGGATTATATTAAAAAAGGTCCTTGCATGTCACTTTCAATTTGCTAGGGTGAATAAGGTTAAATCCATACTGGCCACTGACGCTTTTGTACTCTTTGTTGAAGGATTTAATCTGTCCTTCTGTCTAAAAGGACAGTTTTCTTCTTCACACTGCAGTATATCTGTCATCTCAACTCTGCACCTCCTTGGTTCCCCTTTTAGCTGAGGCAGGACTGGATAGACTTAAACAGCTGGAGCGCTGGAAGGAGAGGAAAACACTGGAGAAGGAGAAGAGTAAGAGGGAAAAGGAGCTAAAGGACGTCTTCAAGACTGGTGTGTACCATCCAAAGGACACCTTCAACTGTGTGGCTCTGCCTCCGGTGCCGAAGAGCAAAGCAAGACCTAAAGAGGTAGGAGACGGTTCTGGTCCAAGGGGCAGTTACAGATGTGTGGACACGGGACACATTTTATCCGGGTTTGGATTATGTTATTCATCCTCAGGGAAAGTAGTTTGTGTTCCAGTCTCTCTGCTCAAGATTGAGGACTGTACAAATAGAAAAAAAAATTGTTGCCCCAGTATTCATTCCTTTGTTGATTCTGTCCTTTCTTCAGGCTGTGGTCAACGTGAGCCTGCCCTCCAGAGTCACCCGGTCGGGGAAACGCCAGCCGCAGCCTCAGAAGGTACTTGAAGTGAAGTCAATTGATCCACTCATCTTCCTATAATTAATGTGTTTGAGGCACTGGATGTCGCACAATTAAGACTTTATTTTCTTTGTTTTTCTCCCCAGTCTCTGCCGCCACAGAAAGAACCGGAAGTGGTCCCTGCTGTTAAAAAAGGTATATTGTAATTACATGGGTAATGAAGCTCACTTTACAAGTAATCTAGTAATGTCACTCTCCAACGTTGTAAAATCCCAGGCCTCCATTTAAGGTCATCAATAAGTATTCTCATACCTAAATCGGATGGGTGGAGATAAAACAATCGTAGGGGATGATAATGGAGTGAAAGCTTTGAATTATTTTATTATTATTATTATTTTTTGATTTACATTAAAGCCAACATCAAAGGTTCCTTGGCAGTATTTGTAATAATTGTTTATGTATTTCATAAATGCATTTATTTATTTTGTCCCCAGTGGAGCCTTCCGTGGGGCGGACCACCAGAAGCCGTGTGGCGGGAACACAACCTGCGCCGGCGTCTACCAGAGTTAAAGCCACAGGTAACCGAAAGATCAACGCCGAGTTCCATAACGTTTCAAAAAGAAAGACAACATTTTTATTTTACAAAATATTTATAGTAACTCCAATTGATCAAAAGAATGATTGTTTTATCGTAGCGCATTCTCTGACTGCTGAACTCCGCTTTTCCATCTCGTGTACCTGTAGTGGCGCCGGTGGGTCGAGCCATGTCCACTAGATCAGCCAGGGGCCCTCCTGTAGCCTCTGTACCCAAGGCTAAAGACAAGCACACCGCAGGTACGGGCCGCGCCCCTGGAGATGGAGAGCCTGTTCTAAAAGCCACGTTTTTTAACTTGTGGTCTTTATGAAATCTTTTATGACGTTAACATTAGATGACATGTTTTTGTTTTCTTTTGTATGTCAAGATGCAAGCCTGATCAATGGAACACGGAAAATTTTAAAGAAAGCTGAGGTTTTATCTGGGAAAGCAAGTACAAATAAAGGTACTGACTGTTTGGCATCGCTAACAGCTTTCGTCATTTTCAACCTTCCCTCAATGAACTTTTTGAATGTGATTTGATGTATGATTTGCTTTTTATTTCAGTGACATCTGAAGAGCAACCCATTTTACCCAAGGTAGGAATTTTGGGTTCAGTTACTGCAGTTGCATTCATTAACTTTTTGCCGGTTTTATATTCATTGTCTGGATACCTGGATGCTAGTTTACCTTCATGTTCGCTATAGGAGTCTGATCCAGGACAGGAGGCCGGCCCTCCTACCAACATTCCCACTGAGGAGGATGAGGAGAGGGTGTTGAAGGATGTACAGGCTGGCCCACCTCCTGTTGAGGCCCCAGCTACCTTCGCCCCTCAGGGCTTTTTATTCCAGGCTCCCGTGGGCCTGTCAAGCTTCAAGTTTGAGCCCCTCACTCCACGCTCTGCAGACTCCTTCCTCAGGCCCAGGTCGGTCCGAGTTGGCTTACATGGCAACCGTTTTGTTGCTGTATTGAAGTACAATTCCTAGCTGCTTCTATTTAGTATAACTTTTTCCTTTATAAAAATAAATAAATACAATTTAGGTAACATTTTTGATGATTCTTCTTATTCTTCTGTCATCTCCAGTCCCAGCTTTAATTTCCCTCCGGTTCCCGCCTTTCACCTCGAGCCCCAGGCTGAGCAGAGCAGCTTCCTCCCCCTCCACTCCCCGCCTCGTACCTCTCCGGCCCTGGCCCCCCGGCCGGACCACATCAGCCCCCAAGCGCCAGTGCACGATGTGCCCTACTTCCGGTAAGATAATTGTAGTTATTTGAAAGCAAGCAGTCTCTTGCCAATATGCTCACTGTTTATTACTGCAGTTATGTTGTCTGTAAACCAGGTTTATTTTCTGCTATCATGTTATGCATGGTGGAGACGTGACCAAATCCACAAAGATTTGAACGGTTTGTTTTCTTTTGGGTTCAGTAAGACAACAGAGGTGTCCTTCGTAAACACAGGTGTCGCTCATAACTGTAATTATGGGTAAGGGTAAAGGCCGATTCATACCTCCGGATCCGGACGAAATTCGTCCGTCCGTACCAAACGTTTCCTCCGGGAATACCCTTCATACCTCCGTCCGGTTTCAGCGCTGTTATGGATGTAACACAATACATCCTCTAGAGGGCAGTGACTGTCGTGTCACAAATTACCGGCCAAGTCTGCTGGAACTTGATCTGAACGGGAGGGGGGCCAGGCGCATATGTAGAGCAAATTAAACGTGAGCTCGCTGATTCGTCTGCTTCCAAGGCTAGTCATGACATGTTTGTCTAAATATGACAGCTCTTTTAAGAGCTTCTATTGTACCGCCAGGAAAGGACTTCAAAACTGTAGAAGAATAACTCTTTTTAGGACACTTATTGAATTTAGAACATGATCATGGGAAGATATAGGCACCAATGTACCATGCGTTCATTCAATGAGAGAATGGGCGTACATGACTCTTATAGGGAAACTTCCACATCCTGGGTAGTAGCAACAAAGGTGAGGGAGTGACCATCGTGGAGATTTTAGGATTGGCCATGGCTGAGGTCAGTTAAATTAATTTGCAATACACTGCGGGGGATGTGGACATGTCTGCAAGGCTGCAAGACGGTTAAAATAATCTACAACAAAGGAGTCAGTCGATTGGCATGGCCTCAGTATCAGACTTCGTACTAAATGCCAAAGCAAACTATCTGAACACCTTTCAACTAGAGAGAGGAAGGGAGGTATCTCTTGGTCAAAGGAGAATGTATACCAATTCATTTTCTATTGACTAGTAATAGTATAAACAAGGAAGGTTTATTAAATGTATAAATAATTGTATATTATTGTTACAATTTTGATATTTCCACAACGATGAATTTTTATTTTATTTTATTTAACCTTTATTCTTTTCAGATAAAACATTAAGAACAGTTTCTTATTTACAATATTGATCTGGTACCATGACACGGTCTAGTTGTTGACCTTTTTATTTATTTTTCACTTTTAAGACTCCAAATGGTGTTGGAGACTGATAAGCTGACCGGCCTGTCAGCGCTCTGGGAGCCCAGGGTGCAGGACGAGACCATCCCAGAAGAGAGTACGTTTGACGGCAAATGTTTTCCTTATTACATTTTTTTAACCTTTTTTATTTATCTAGTTTTAATTCAATCCCCATAAGACCATATTGCATATGTTTTGGATGCCAGGTCGGAGTTTTGAAGTTAAGTGTGTGTGTGTGTGTTCAGTGCGGAACAGCATGCGCACGGTGGTGGGCCAGGCCAGGCTGCTCGTAAAGGAGCGTTTCGGCCAGTTCCGTGGACTGGTGGACGACTGCGAGCTGGGCCGAGGGGAGAGGATCACCAGCTGCATGGACCTGGAGGGCTTCTGGGAGATGGTCTACTACCAGGTCAGAGGCCAAAGGTTGACTTCACACGGTCTAGCGAAGAAACCACTGCACCATTAATAACGGATTATACTTTTAAATGTGTGAAATGAAGCAATACTTCCTCTTTCTTAGGTGGTGGATGTAGAGAAAAAGTTTGCTGCCCTCAAGGAAGCGGAGGCCAATAATTGGGTGGAGGAACTGAAGCCTGCAGCACCCCGACCGAAAAAAGTGATCAAGGTCAGTACGGTCTTCCCAAGTCCTACATCGTCGCAAAATAACACCCACTTATTTATTGGTCAAATATGCAATGTATTGTTATGACACAGGGTGCATCCTTAAAAAGTCTTAAATTCATGTTTCTAAATTGAAGGCCTTAAAAAGTCTTTAATTCGTTACAAATGTCATATGCTGGTCTTAAGTACTGTAACACAAGGGTCTTACATTAGTCGGGGCAGGACTATTTTATTTAAAAAAATTCTCATGGGACTTTTCAGGAAGGAAATGCTGTTAAACTGCACTTGTACTTCCAGCTTTTGAACCAGAGAGCACTGAGTATCACTTTATGTTCAATAAACAGGCAAAAAGTAAAGTTGAATGAGTCTCATTGAGTGACACACATGCTATGCTTTGGTTATAATCCAGCGGGATCCCCCCCACCATCGCGTGTTTTAGGTCTTAAATTTCATTCAAGGTGGTATTAAAAAGTCTTACATTTGACCTGCTGACACCTGCAGATACCAATGACAATTTTCCTTTTCCCCATCGACAGAAACCCCCCACCGCTGCCCCCTCGGCCCCCAAGCCAGCGGCAGCCATCGCAGCGGGCAGGTCGCGCCTGGCCGCCGCGAAGGCCGCCATGAAGGCCGCCATGTTGGCAAAGAAGCAGGCCGCAGAGGCAGCCAGCGCCACCCAGTCCGCTGGGAACGCTGACGAGGTCGAGGAAGCCCTCCCACGAGAGGCCAAACCCCCGGCCGCCGAGCCCCTGGGGCCGGACACCGTGCTTTTCCACGGAGGCTTCTTCCAGGTGGAGAGCCCCGCCAAGCTGCCAGGTAACGTGCCGCCTGTGCCTCCCCTCTCCTGTGCCTCCCCTCTCCTGTGTCCCCCCTCCGTTCTGCTCCACATTGGAGAAGGACCGGAGCCTCAATGGTTCTCTTCTTTATTCCGGTCCATTCTGCAGGCTCCACCAGGAAGTCCCTCCGTCTGAGTTGTGCTGTCCAGCCTCGAGTCTCCCCTCAGCACTTTATGCTAAAATGCGCCACCCCGACCAGAGCCACTAACTCCACCCCGACCAGAGCCACTAACTCCACCCCTGCCAGAGCCACTAACTCCACCCCTGCTAGAGCCACTAACTCCACCCCTGCTAGAGCCACTAACTCCACCCCTGCTAGAGCCACTAACTCCACCCCTGCTAGAGCCACAAACTGCTCCCCCACCCCTGCCAGAGACGCCATCACCACCCCAGCCAAAGATGACACCACCACCCAAGCCAGAGCCACCAGAGCCTCCTCCAGGGCCACTCCTGCGAGAGCCACCACCACCCCGGCCAGGGACAACGCCACCCCAGCCAGAGACACCACCACCACCCCTGCCAGAGAAACCCCAGCCAGAGCCACCAAAGCCACCCCTGCGAGAGCCTCCACCACCCCTGCGAGAGCCTCCACCACCCCTGCGAGAGCCTCCACCACCCCTGCGAGAGCCTCCACCACCCCTGCGAGAGCCTCCACCACCCCTGCGAGAGCCTCCACCACCCCTGCGAGAGCCTCCACCACCCCTGCGAGAGCCTCCACCACCCCTGCGAGAGCCTCCACCACCCCTGCGAGAGCCTCCACCACCCCTGCGAGAGCAACTACCACCCCTGCAAGAGCCACCCCTGGCAGAACCACCACCACCCCCGCCAGAGTCACCCGCAGATCACAGTTCACCTCCTGCTCAACCCCCAGTGACATACCCCCCTCCAGCCCGCCTGGGGTGCAGAGCCAAGACGAGCCCCTGGAAGCTAACGTTGTAGCGAGCGCACCGCAGACCCCAGCGAGCGCACCGCAGACCCCAGCGAGCGCACCGCAGACCCCAGCGAGCGCACCGCAGACCCCAGCGAGCGCACCGCAGACCCCAGCGAGCGCACCGCAGACCCCAGCGAGCGCACCGCCCTCTCCAGCGAGCCACGTCCTCGAGGCCCGCTCTCTGAGCTTCAGCCTCTCCCCCTGCTCAGGACACAGCACCCCAGGGGTGGCTACAGACCCCAGCCACCCTTCTCTCCCATTCCTCCAAAAGATCCACATTGAGGGGCAGGAGTCTATTTGCGACACTCCGGACAACTCTGTCCTTGAGGTAAATGGTGTATAAAATATGAATTAATATTATTGACCCCCCCTATGGGAAATGTATTGGGAAGGGAGAACATCTTTCCCTTCAGCTTCAGTCCTGTGTCTAATGATGGTTCTCTCGGCTGTTCATTTTACTGGGAAATGATCTTTTGTGTTTTTTCTTTTTCCTGTTTCTTTCCAGAATGTTCCTGGGCTGGACTTTGAGCGCTACCTCCGGCCCAGTGAGGGATGCAGCCCGCCTCCCGGGCCCGTCGCCATGGAGACGTTATCGCCCAAGGCGGTGGCCATGGAGATGGGCAGTCCCATGGCGGAGGACGGCTCCGGGGACCTGCTCCCTCAGGAGGAGGCTTTGTCGACCCCTGCAGGTAACCACTGGTAACGGGTCAACCTGGCACCTGGCCTCCACAACTCTTGTCACACCAGAGTAGGATGTTATAAAATGGAATCTAGTGGGTCTATTTATGTAAAAACAAATCGGAACGTTATTGTTTAAGAGACGGTTAAGGAGAGTCATTCTATGTCCAAACTGTCTCTGGCTGGCTTAACACTTGTTGGGATCTTCACTCTCGCTACAGGCCTGCACGCGGTGTCTTCCAATCTCGCACCACACGACAAACAGGTTAATGTCCGCTCTACTAAGCTCCACTTTCACTGGTTTTCACTGTCACCTTAAGATATAAGTTGGTACATGGGGATGGGTGTCCTGACTGGTTGGGTTTGTTGTGGTTGTTTTCCCAGGCCCAGCCAGACCTGCTCCTCTTCACCCCTGACCACCGGGACAGAATACGGGCGTCCATGTGTCCGAGGGACCTCATGGTCTTTACTCCTCCCGAGGCATGAGCGAAAAGTTATTTTTATGGGTGATTTTATAATCTTTTTTCGTATACCCAAAATATTTTATTACTTATTTGTTTCAATAAAACATCACATCTGTGAACGGAGTGATCAATGGTCTATATTTATTTTGTGATATGCCACCATATTTTTCCTATTTCATCGCAGGGGAAACATGGTGCATAGAATTAGAGACAGAGGAAATATAACTAAAGAGCCTCTTTGGATATGAGCTGCTTGTTCTTCTTGCCTGTGGCTGTGGGAGCCAGAGACGAGCTGGAGCCCACTGGGGTCAGGGCCCCTGGGGAGGGGCCGGTCAACTCGTCCTCCTCTTCCTCCCTTCGCCTCTTCTCTTCCTCCCTTCTCTCCTCCTCTTCTGCCTTGAGCTCCTTTATTTGCCTGGAGGACAGGAGTTGTATAGAAGTGGGTGTTTTTTTTTTTTTAATGAGATATGGAGGATGCATGTGATTACTAATGGCTACTTAAACTTCATTAAGTTGTGGTTATACTGCCATCTATAAACTGTAAATCACTCTATTCAACCCTTTTACTATTTGCTGGGTGCCTTCAAGTTCATCCAAATTGACTTGTTGTGAATTAAGTAAATTAATGTCCCTCGGGAGCAGGTTGTGGGTTAAGGCATCTAGCCTCAAGCATGCCTACAGGTTAAGCGGTGGACATTGGGATCCGAGCAGTACTTTTCTGCTGCCTAGCCACTACTGCACCCTCCGTCCACCACATTTGGATCCTGCTGCGTTTGCAGTAACTGAACAACGTACCTGGCCCTCTCTTGGGCCTTGGCCAAGGCGATGCGTTGCTGGGCCTTCTGGCGACACCTCTCGTCCTGTACCTCCTGGTCCAGGCGCTGGCAGTGCTCATAGGCAGGGAAAAACAGCTGGCTGAAGAACAGGTGTGTCCTCTGAATCCACATGTCCAGCTCACTCTCCTCTGCCTCCTTCTCAACGACCCCGGTCTGTCTAGTGGCCTCTGTGGGATTATAAATGTATAAAGAGTTCACTGCCGACTTCTTATTGGGGAAGCTGCATCCTGTGGAACAGATGGGTCCGAAGACCAGGCTGTGTACCGCTAGGGTTCAAAGGGAAGCTTTCGCTCTCCAGTGCCGAGGCCTGCTGCATGGACACACTGACGCACGCCGAGGACACCTGGTCGTCTGGGTGAGTCCCCTGCTGGACACTGAGTTCGCTAACTGTTGAAAGATCTATAAGAAAAATACACAATACAATTATTATATGTTGTATATCTGCAATAAATGGTGGTGGAATAAGGAGAGATAACAAACCCGTCGTGTGATCCTTGACACCGACTTCAGATTTCTCAAAACTGGAGGAATTCAGAGCCTCCATCGATTTCTCCATCTAGTCGTTAAAAGAGTTGTTTTTTGCCTTCAGCTTGATTAAATGTGTAAGAGCTCAGGGCATACAATCATTGCGTCCATTTCTATATATAAATGTGAGTGAAGATCAGAAAACTTTTGTAGATGCTATGCTGCTAATGAATCCAGAGAGATTATGCATGTTCCCGCTCCTTATTCGGAGCCTTCAATGGCTTGGTTCAACACAGAGTAGACCCACCTCTGACTTGGAGCTGGACTCTTCAGTGCCCTCCAGACATTTTACTTTTGCTGCATCCTGAATAACCAATGTTTTAAGAACCATGTTCATGAATACATTCATACAATGCAATTCTTAAACAAATAGCATAATTCGTTTTCTCAAAGAGGGCACCAAATAGCGGCGGGGGAATCTGGCTTCAGCAACTCAAAGTCTGCCTACTTTCCGAAACAGTATTTCTCAACCAATGCTAAAAAGATGACGCTCTGTGGATCTGTTAGGCGGGAGGGAGGAGGGGCATACCGTCTGGGAGAGGTGGGTGGTTGTTGGTGGGGGGCTGTCCCCTGCTAGAGAGGCCCTCTGGTTGGGAGGACTACTGGCCGGGCCGGGCTGAGGTGGCTGGTCTCTAGCTTCCTCGTCCCGCTTCACATCGGCACAACCAAGGAGCACCTCGAAGAACTCCAGGAACGTAACCTGGGTGAGGGATGGTTTGTGTGAGAGGCGCCTAGCTGCTTTCAATCTGAACTATGCAATGGTTTGTGTTAATTAAACTTTAGGTGATTAAGATAAACCAATCTTCAATAGCATCTGACTAATTTCCTCATGAATTCCCCTAGGGAGACCATAACACCAGTATGGCCAATCGAAAAAGCTTAATTAGCCACTTAATGGAGCAACAGACTAATTTGCAAAAGCCAATGAGAAATCAGTACCATTCCTACTAGCAAACATAGTCGACATGAACAGCAGTATCATATCCATCTCTCCGTTTGCCCACTGATCAGAAATAGGGCTCACAACTAATCTGCCCTAAATCATAGTTTAATGATGGCATTTGATTAATGTGTTAATTTGTTTCACATTCACACGGTTTTATTTTGTAGCATGTATGTGTTCAAAATGTCCCTACAAAATTAAATACGATTTGATTCATTCCACTATTTATTTTCTTTTTGATTTGAGGCGGCAGTGACATTTTCAGTGATGAGAAAATATATTTGCTAAAACGACAGAAGGAACAGAGAGGAGAAACACAGTTAGTCAGTGTAGTATTAACCTCCTGCTCCAGGTTGCAGTAGGACAGGTTGCTGGGGTCCTGATTCACTGCAGTATAAACCTCCACTAGCTTCCTCGCGGTCAGTTCAGTGTCCAACACCTTGAGATCCTGGTGAGATAACAGTGGAAAACACTAATGGTGAGAATCATCTTCTGCTTCTAACTTCTGATACCTGGAAGAGAGGTTGATTTAGCTTTGCTTTATGTTCTATCTTATAACTGTGCCTTGCAACTTTAGTCATAATAATAATTCACACTGAATTGTATATTAAAGTCAATTTTATTTGCATAGCCCACACAGTTATAGTCTAATAGGTCTTCACAGGCCACCTTTTATGACACCCACATAGGAACATAGCATAGTGGGGGGGTTCTTCCTTCCATGGATGATGCATTAATGTGCGGGCATAATGGTAGCACAGCAAGCAAATCCTTGTAAGTACAATCAAATGGCCTCAGGTATACCTTAAACATCAACAGCAGCTGCCGGCAGGTCATGGTGAGGCCGGGGGAGGCCGTGGGGCTGTCCTTACTCATAGCCTGATAGATCCTCCAGCAGTTCTCCATGTAGCGCATAGCAATGTGAACTCGTTCCACATTGCTGAACAGAAAACCTGTTTAAAATCAACGAGACATCCATAGTCGATAACAGAGGTACCGATAGTGGTTGAGAGACTGTAGTCCATACGTTTTAAGAAAAGTGAGAGAGCTTATTCCCGGAAATCTAGTCAAATATGTGTGTGCGTGATGTTCCACACAAAGGGCTCCTGTACCTTTAACAATCTTTGCATTAGGAAGAACGTTGTCTTGCATGAGTTTGGAGAAGCACTCAGCTAAAATGTTCTTCTGAGACCTGTGATGGGAGGAGATCAGTGAGATTTCTCTGTGTGTGTGTGTGTGTGTGTGTGTTACCATGGAACAGCTTTCCCATTAATTTCCTTATTGATAGTGTTGATACGTACCCCAGGGCCTGGTGAAAGGTGTGGTAGGCTACGGACACCAGAGAGCTGATGAGAATGGGGAGCAGGATGCCAGTGTAGGGAGAGAGCAATTCCCCTTGTGGTGTGAAAAGAAAGAGTATCACACACACACACACACACACACACACACACACACACACACACACACACACACACACACACACACACACACACACACACACACACACACACACACAGAGAGAGCGCAAAGTTCAACATGCAGTTACAAGCAAACACACGGCTGGTTAATATAACAGCTTTGATGTCCGAAACAGCTTACAAGGTTCTGCAGTGTTCATTAGGGATTCTCCGGCTGGGACGCAAACCACATGACCATCTGAGTTCATGACTGATATGGTGAGATGGAGCACCTCCACATCTGTACAACTGCAGGCTCACCTGGCACTAGGCGGTCCAGCTGAGCCAGAGAGGAGCCGTGGTGGTGGACCTTACAGTCCAGGAGCAGGCGCCAGTACTGAAGGCGTGACAGCAGGAACACGTTGTCGGGCGACTCAGCGTGGCCCAGGCTGCTGTAGAAGCTGTAGATGGACCTGAGCTCCGATACGTGCCTGAGCACCACAAGCTCCACCTGCAGGATCAGAGTTTCTGAGTAAAGTAAAGTCTAGGGCAGGCTCTGTCTGGAGCTTTTGGGCGTTCCCGTTACAAGGCACCTGTTTGTGTTCTGAGGGCCTGATGCTCGCGGGGAATTTCTCCAGCAGGAAGTCGATGTCGAGCTCCATGTACGGGCCTAGCATGGAGGAAAAGCCCTGGCCAGGTAGCTGGTGGGTCGGTCCGCCTACAATGGAAAATAACACCCATTGGTCCAACAAGGTCAGCTGTGTTCAAGGAAACCAAAACCGTGGCAGCCCTGCTGCTCCTCCAGGTTATGAAGATTCCCATCCCAACAGTGATGATAATGAGGGCTCTCAGAGTCCAGAGAGCTCCGTGAAGCTCACCACGGGGGGGGTGGTCAGGATGGGGGCTGGTCGAACCGTCCAGACCCCACTGAGGAAACTCCAGCATGTGGTCGTCCACAAACTCTCTTTCAACGCTGCGGCCGTTAGTAAAAGTGAATTTTCCCTATAATAAAAAAATCACAATGGTGAGGTCACTTTAACTCGGAACACGCCTGGTCGTCACTCATTGAAAACCTGTGATGATGTTTGGAGTATGAGGTCAAAGGTCACCCCCGGGATAGCATTGCCAATGTGAGCGTTTTACCCGTCCATGTTTTTCGTTTTTCCTCCACTCTCCTTGGTAACACTCCCCACTGGCGTAGAAGAAGGTGCCCTGGCCGTGCCTCTGCCCCAGGACAAAGGCCCCCTGGTACTCGTTCCTCCTGGGGTACTGGGACCCAGGCATCCGCCAAACAAACCAGGTGTGGGTGCCCTGGCCGTGCTGCAGAAGAGGACACCAGGTGACTACTTGGCCCCACTCCATCATTTGTAGCAGGATGATTAGATTGACTAAGATGAGACTAAATGAGGATGGTTGTGCCGACATAGATTCAGTATCAGGGAGATAATTTTTGTATTCAATAATGAAATAATGTGTTTCTCGTTTTGTTAACGGTGACAAATTATACCACTGGTGCCGTGTTCCAATACCCGTACTGTCCGCACTTACTAGCCAAAATTTGAGTACACAGCATGTTCCAATTCAGATCCGGCGAAAAGAAGTATACTTCAAGGACCCGGATGCCGTACTCAAAACGGGCTAATCGTGAAGTGTGGATCGAAGGACACTCCCCGTACTCAACGGCAGCCATCTTAGCTACGTAGCGGAAGAGGCGGAGCCAGGCTGAGCCAAAGTCGGCGCATTTTCCACATAGCCTGCATTAATAGTCATTTTGTATTTTTTATAGTTTTTATAGCTTTTTATAGCTTTTTATAGCTGCTAGGCGTGAAGAGTTCACCGTTCAAAGCGGGATGTTTATTGCGGGGGAGGAGCCACGCCGGCAGTCGTGATCGTCATTTCCGGTAAGTGCACCACAGAGTACTCGATTTGGAACAGCACTCACATCTAAAAAATTAGCGTACTCAAGTGAGTACGGATTGTGCAGATAGTGTACTTCCTTTAAGTATACTCATGGAAGTACGGGTATTGGAACAAGGCACAGGTGTGAGTGTGATTAGCAGTGACAAGCCGACTTGTGATGTCAGAAGAGGCAGATTTGCGAAACGGCTTGTAATGGCTAATCACACTCACACCTGGTGGCATAATATGTCACCTTTAATGTCCTGTTGTATCCACCACGTGAAAGCCAGACAGGGAGCCTGTATCATGGTATGGTATTGACCTGAACACCGTTGCTCCACGTCCCAACGTATTGCTCCCCCAGGGTCAGCCACTTCATGGTGCCTTCCCCATGCCTGGCATTGTCCCGCCACTCCCCCTCATACAGGTTGCCAGAAGGATAACTGCAAGAGGCACACATTATGAACCATCAGCCTATCTAGTCTTAGTGGTTTATCATCAAGTCATTGAGCAGATGCTTTTACCCAAAGGGACTATTCTCAGGGACACACAATGTCATCAATGAGCAAGGGGTTGCCTCCTCATAGAGTCCCACGGTTATCTACGGTAGTTACTTTCTGGAAGGTGCTATTGTCCATACCGTCTCGCTCCCCAACCTTCTCTCTTGTTCCCCTTCCAGTGACCATCGTACCAGGAGGTCTCTGCCTGGTTGTAATAGACCACACCCTGATAATAAACAGACAAAATATCAAGCCACAGCACAGGTTTAACACGACTATAGTACTACTTTCTCTATATTAATCCAGATGCGTCTCATTCTTCATTCACCTTGCCATGTCTTTTCCCACGATGCCACTGGCCCCTGTACAGAAGAGGCGTGTTGGCACATCGGTGGGCTCCGATCCCATGACGTATGGCGTTGTAAATATCACCCTCGTAGGAACTACCATCCAGCCAGGTGTACTTTCCATGGCCCATGGGCACGTTGGCTTCAAACTGGCCCTGTTGCCATCAGAACGTTTAGAAGTTCACTAGACACTTTTATATTGTAGGATGTATTTCTATGCAGTCTCAAAGTATTTACCTCATATTTCACTCCATCTGACCACGTGAAGAGACCATATCCTTGAATGAGACCCTCGGAAAATGTACCCTTTAGTGAGGAACACAATGGATTTCAATACAGATTCAGATCTGAGATGTTGAGTACAGCGCAACTCTACAGCATGACATGCACCAGTAAGGCTACCTTGTACACATGACCACCTTGGAAATGTGCAACACCCTCTCCATGCATTTTGTTTTTGTACGTTTCCCCTTCATACCTGCCAATGGTAGGGGAAAAATGATTCATAATATAATTGCATTCATTATCATTAAGGGTTAGAAATTAATTGTTTCCCCATTATTATCATGAAGACTATGCCTCCATGGAAATAATAAAAATAGAAATTTAACTGGATATGAGGGTAGTCATTTTCACCAATTGTCACCTCTGTACGATAATATCAGAAACGGCAGGAGGTTCATGTATTTCGTCCGTGTGCTGTTGATCCTCGACGTGTTGATACTGCGGCAACTCAGACGTTGTTAAAACAACACCTGGGGACTCCGACACGGAAGGAGCCGGAGAGTCGATCAATATTTTATTTTCTGTTGCGGCGGATGTTTTTCTGGTTTTATTCTTCCTCTCCCCTTTTGCCATTTTGTAGTATCGATCTTCTACTCACTCACGCTCAGAAAGGATTGACACAATCTCCATAGCAACCAAGGCAAACTAAAAAGTACGGAAACTTTACTGGTCCAGAATGTGCCCTCTTCAAAATACATCAAAACGGGTACTGGGTATGTCAAATCCTAAAAATTGTATTGCAGTGATTGATCATAAAATCTTGTTTTGTGACATTGCAGGCAAACTCACTTCTGTAATTATCCCTCTGGTACTTACTTTGCCACTGGTATAATGCCTATTTATTGAGATTGTTCTAAGCCAAAAAAATGTGTAATATAACAATTTGAGGCTCATTATCATTTTTTTATTGTAGTTGGGGTACCTTGTTTGACATAATTCTCCCGGGTCTATAATACAATAAACTATATAGGATATATTGGGAAATTGTTCATAAATGTGCCTAACTTTATGGCGGACTAGGCACAGCATTAATTAACATGAAACAAAAATAAATAAACAATAATGAAGCAATTCTCAAAAACGTTTTCACTTTATTAAAACAAACACATAAAAAATATATATAACTCAGAAAGACACCATCCGGATTTTCTTTTGCACTAAATCCCCCCAAACATCTTTGGTTCAGTCCTGTGAGAGGACGTCCAGGCTGACCAGGTGCCTCATGGTGGGCCGGCCATGGGGACAGTTCCAGGGCTGCTCTATCTCTCCCATGTGGACCACCAGCTTCTTCATCTCGGAGACACTGAGGGCCGTGCCGATCATTACCTGGGGATGGAAGCCAATACAGGGTTTACACCGGAAGGACGGTTGAGCACTTTTAATTGGTCCCCTCCACTTCTATTTTGATAAATGTATATTTTATAACTTAGGGGTTAAACCTGAAGTACCATGTTTGTTCCAAGCTTTAATTTGCACTGCAAATCCAGCATGAATGAATGTGGTTTCATTTACAAGATTTAAAAAAAGAACTGCTCCAACAATTAAAATGTCCTCACTCAAGCCAAACAGACAACACACACTCACAGATTTCCGACAAGCGCGGGAAGCAAACATTTGTCTGACGCGAGACGGCCGACACATGACCCCCGGGCTGTCGCTCAGCATGAAGATAAGCTCCTCGATGTCCGCAGGCCCAAACGTCCAGTTCTTACTGGTGGGCAGCGACACCAGCTTGACCCGCTCCATCACCTGGGCTACAGCGGCACACCACAACACATGCAGGAATCTTTACTCAGAACGCTACGTTCAACATCCAATGTTCAACATACTACCGTTCAGTCTGAAGTCAATTATCTTTTCTGCATTTCTTTGAATCTCTTTGGTCTTAATTCATTGAGCATGCAGTTGTGAGGCATCTTGCTCAAGGTTGTGTCTTCATCATACCTTCCTCATCGATTAGGAAATCGAAACCATTCTTCTGGAAAATGTCCACGTTTTCCATGAGGACGTTCTCGCTGACTGCCGGGAGATGAAGCTTCTGTGGTCTAAATGAAATGTACGAAAAATGCCATCGCTTAGTGAAAGTGCTGAGCAAACAACCTTTAGAGTCATGTGTTGTCGTAGGGTTGTTCTTCTTACGCAATGAGTCTCTGCCCTTGGAGCGCGGTGTGCTGTTGCAGCATTTCAAAGTTGTACTTCTCGTCCGAGGCGTGCTGGTCGATCATGAAGATGTCGGAGTTCAGCTTGGTGATGATGAATCCCAGGTTGAACTGACCGATGATCTCCATGTCCTTGAATGTGTCTTTACTGTGGAAACGGGGAAAGTGAAAGCTCAGAGGTACGGCGGACGATAACAAAAGCCGTCACAAGCTGAAATATAAATTGTAAATCCTTGAAATGTTTGCCTTTAAAAACTTTCCCAAAAGGATAATTACTGTTATGACCTTTGACCCGCAGTAACTATTCAAAACTAAAATTAAAGTCAAACTATAGGTATAATGAATGTATAAGTCCATGCATGAAAGGAAATTCAAAGAGCCACTGGCAGTTGTTCTCAGTAAATAAGCAGCCGGTTCACACATAACCATTTAAGGAGATCTTACCTGATCTCCTTCCTCAGTTCATCCTCAGCACTCTGGTTCTCCCCCGGGCTGATCTTGGCCCTGAAGCGCCTGTACTTCAAGCGGTCGCTGTCCATCTGCCTCTGAAGCTCGTTCAGCCTCCTCAGCCGACTGGCCAGTTCCTGGAAGCAGAACCTCAGCGGTGCCGTCCTCTTCTGGAGGCTGACCGGAGCATCTACCTTTGAGAGGGAGGATCTGGAACTGTCGCGCTTGGTCGGTTCAGGTCCGGCGGAGGAACCAACAGAGTCCTGGCTCCCCTGGGTCCTGGCTCTCTTGGAGTCAGGACCAGGGGCGGGGTCCTCCTCCCGGGAGGTAGACGGCTCCGTCTTGGTCCCCTGGTCTTCAGGCTCCGAGCAGTGCTGGTCCAAGGGTTCTTCGGACGCCAGGACGTCTGCGATGCAGGGGTGTTTATCGGGCGAGGTGGCCCCCGAACTGCACCGCGGGCTCTCGGGCGTGGCGGTGGTCTGGGAGTCGCACTCAGACAGAGAGCTGCCTCTGCCGGAGTCTTCTATGTCGCCGTCTTGAGTTTTCCCGTACCGGAACGCATCGAGTGACGACCGCCCCGCCGGGGAGGATCTAGTGGCTTCTCTGAGAGGTTTCACGGGCGACTGGATGTGGACGTGAGTGGCGACCTTCTCTGAGCCCTTGAAAAAGGACTGCAGTGTCTTCTGTTTGGAGCCACCGCTCGCAGGACTCTCCTGGCCCCGTTTGGTGTGGCTGGAGAAGGCAGCCCTCAGCCCTGCCATGTTGAGCGAGGACCTGGGCCTTTGGACCTTGTGTTCATCCTCTTCTCGAGACTCCACCACCAACTCACCATCAGATGGATCAGCCTGATGTTTTGCTGAGACGGGCCTTGGCTGCACAGATTTAAGGCTATCTACAAAGAGACAAATGGAATGCTTATTACGGCTGTTTTACCCCCATGTGTGAGGCTGGTTAGTCATCACAAACAACTTGTAAATCTATCCACTGGTGACATCACCAGTGGATAGATGTAGGATGGTTAGATCAACCCCAGCCAATCAGTTGATACAGTCCACCAGGGAGACGAACTGGGAGTCGATCCATCATGCATCATGTTAGACACTAGTGATGTCTACAGTGGAGTTTGATTTAGAAATAGCTCAGGGGGTTGTTCTGCTTACTGTTGCTGAGATTGGAGGGTTTGTGGTTGAGGCTGATCTTGTTGACCCCTGATTCATACATGGCCATGAGGGAGGTCTTCAGGATGGCCAGAAGGAGCTTCTCTTCCTGCAGGAAGATCTGCCGCTTGTCTGGGGTGACGTTCACGTCAACGCACTCTGAAACGACCGTCACAAATCAGTTTTTTTTTTAATAACGCTTACTTCTGCTTTCTCTGCAGAGAAGCCCACTCATCACAAACGGTTTCCTTACCTGAAGCCACTGCGATGTTCAGGGCAACGAAGGGATACTGGTGGCGGTTGTACATGTGGTACACCTCATTCACGATCTTGGTCACCTAGAAGAAGAGAAGAGTTTAACCACAGGGGAGTCTGACAACCTAGGAGTCAGGTAGAAATCATGTACACAGTGAGGTTTAGGATCACCTTGGAAGGATCGCACGGCCGTTTATTGATGAAGAAAAACTGCCGGTCAGTGGCACTCCTTCCCACGCCGTGGTCTCCCCTCGACACAAACCCAGTGATCCTACAACCGTTTATTAAGTATACAATTGATACAGCGCAGAAGGGAAATACACACGCAGTATGTATTCAATAGTCTCCCTCACGTGAAGAGCTCTTTGGGCAGTTCTGCATTAGTGAGTCCATAGTCTTCTTTAACAACGTCCGTCGGGCTAAGCTGCTGGAATGGTAGCAGACTTTGCAGCTGTAAGAAATTATATATCAATCATTTAAAAAAGCCATGCAATAAGTTTTACAAGAAGTTCACATGACATAAAACTGACATGAATGACGATGGACTGCAATATTAATAATATCAATAGATAAAGTCATTGATTATATTTACATCAATTTCAGATGTAAATCACAGGCTATGCTAATTTGTGACAATGCCTCGCGTGTAAAACGTAACCAAACATCATATTTCAATTCAGCGTTTATAAGCGGTTCAAGATGCAAATCTATGATAAAACTAGAGTAGTCCAAATTGGTTTATATGCAATAGTGCACTCTATGTGTATGCAACTGAAGTTTATGAATTCAAATTGAAAGAGGTGCTCTGACCTGTTTGGGTCCGTAAACAGCCCCTATGTTGTCCCTCATGCAGGGGCTTCCACTGGTGTTGAGCACCGGACTCCTTTTCCCCTGTCCTGTCTGGTTGGAGCATGTTATCCTCACCCCGGTGGAGATTATACAATAGGACTGGAGGACATGGATCATCTTGGTGAATTCCTGAAAACAAATAGACAAAAGTACATAATTGCCGTTGAGGATGAACAAAATATATTTTCAGGAGGCCGTTACAGATTTTAATCGACTTAATCAAATATAATAAATATCAAGGCATTGGTGAGTTTGTTGACATTGGTGCTTAAATCCAGTGACTTACGAGACGAACACCCTTACCACCACTGCTATTCCAGATTCTGCCCCCACCCACCTTTTTGATATTGCGCTGGAACTCCTTGTGACGGACGGGCAGGGTGTAGAAGAGCTGCCCCAGGCTGACAGTGGAGCCCTGCTGGCGGGGGTGAGGACAGCGCTGGACCAAGTGACCATTGTGGTCAAACACCAGCTTGGTGCCCACTTGGGCAGACTCATGGCAGGTCACCACACTCAGGTCACTAGCGGGTGTGTGTGAGGGAAAATTATAAAATGACTCCTTGAGTATTATAATTAAAATTGGGTGTGCTCAGACTACACATTATGCATTTGTTAACACATTTTCTGTTTTAATTCACAAATATTTAGATTTGATGCATGTTGTTGAATACTTATTTATGTCTTATACCTCAGAGCACATAATGAGCTGAGAGCTTCACCTCTGAAGCCAAACGTTTCCACGTGAATGAGGTCAGAGAACTCTCGAATCTTCGAAGTGTGATGCTTTAATGCTGTGAAACAAACAGAGGATGAAGATTATCTCATGGGGAATAAATGTGATAGCACCCTTTGCCTAGTTACAGAGAGCAAAATAATACACTTACTCAGTCCTTCAAAGTTGGCTTCCTCTACTCCTTTGCCATTGTCTGACACTTCTACAAGTTCAGCTCCATTATCTTTCAGTCTAACATCTAGATCACACAAAGGCACGAGTATAATGTAAATGACAACCTTTAAAGACAGAGTACAGTGATTTTTAAACTGAGATACAAGTCCTGTTCACGCACCAACATTGGTAGAGCCCGCATCGATGCTGTTCTCGACCAGCTCTTTGACAGCAGTAGCCAGGGTTAGCACCACCTGCCCTGAGCATATCTGGTGCACTGAGTGCCTGTCTATAGCTTTGATAGCTCCAGCGGGTTCCGAGCTGATCAAGAAGATGAAGGCGGGGATTAGTGAGAGAAATATAAATGTATCTAAAAGTCCAGGTGCATTTATTGTAGAGATTGGTAACAGTAACAATTTGACTGCTAGAATAAAAGTGACTTAAACGACATCCTATCGAGTGGACTGAAGACAAAACAAACTAGTCTGATGTAATTAAGTTTAAGATTAAGCTCAAATGTGGGAGCAATAAAATACATGTTATGATAATATAATGTTATAATGTGTCTCCTTACCACTCTTCATTCATTTCTATCCGTCGAAAAGAGTCAGGCAAATTTTGAATTACGTGAAGCTAACAGGGGGAGAAGGACAATGTAGTGAACGCCAAGCCTTATAGTTTCTATTGAGGTTTCATGTCTTTACAGGCTACAGTCGAGTTTTACATGGGTAAATAACACTCGTCCTGCATGAATCATATGATGGTGTTTAGCGCGCGGCAGTCGGAGAATTCTCCCCCTGTTTACGAGCATCAATTGTGCGTAAAGTTGCGCATAGTTGTAATACGTAAAGTACTATTTAGTTGACAACGCAACAAAAAGTTTTATGACTAAGACAATGTGCATTTTTAAAGGTCAGCTGATAAAATACGTGTATGGTCATAGATATACGTCCTAAAAAATCGAATCATTGCGTTGTTTGTATAATCGTTATGAAGGCTCAGATAATAGGGAGTATCTAACATTTCATTGAGCTCGATAAAACGAAAATGTCTAACCCTAAGTCTTTTCGGTGTTCATAGGCAATAGTTATACTAAATACTTATTTTTTTACGAAGTACAATTATTTTTTAAATATTGCTTTATTATTTTGAAGGAGGAAAGAGTAAAGAACTGTTTCTAATTCGACCTTGCAGTTTTACTGGCAATATCTTTTTGATGATCCCTCTCGGTGACCTGCAATGGCTGATCGTTGAATTGCAATGCGTGGTGCTTTGGGACCTATATCTATATTCTCTTTGATATTCAACATCCAAGACATATACAAATAGGAAACTATGGCTAATCTAAGGACCCGGACTTAAGCAAACATGGTGATGGTGTTTGGTGATGGTTGATGCCTTTGTCAAGTTAAATAATCAAAACCCCGGCAAGTGGTCCGTGGCAGGCAACATCAATTATGCTTAGTTCGAAATACACAGAGCTAAATATGGAGGAATGCTCCAGCTCCAGTGGTAGTAGAATGAGCGAACTCCAAATTCTCTACCAAGAAATCGACAATAGTTTATTCAGTCTGCCAACACGCGAACAGGACGACGAAGACGTCCAGTTTGATAGTAAGCAAGCAGCCTTTTAAAACATTGTTTTTGCCTGCACTATGTTCCTCTTTTCGGTAGAACCCAACTACCAGCTCACTATGTATCATGGCATTCCTGGTTTACCTTACCAAATAAAATATTCTAGTTTAGTCCTTGATGTAAAAAGTAAAGAGCAAATTTTCAGGGGGTGACTTGGCAAAGTGCTGGGTCCAACCACCCAGTGTCTGTAAAACAAGATGCCTACATATATACAAAAATAACTTCAAGTCCCCAATGAGTAATTGAGTCCCTGCTCTGAGAAGCAATTATGTATTTCCACAATCAAATGATCCTTGGTGTTTACACTTCATTCACTTTGAACTAAAAGTATTTTGTTGACTAACTAACTGGTCGAAAGACAGCTGATTTCAACTGGGACAGCCCTGCCCTTGACTTGCATGGTCATTTGTTAACTATAAGTCAAGAGGAGGTAGAAGGGGACTGGTGTGTACTGGCCTAGGAAGATAAGCACTACAACACCGAACACTCCCAAATTGCCTGCATATGACGAGCTTATTCACGGTCCTGGAGACGTCACAGTCTCCGGAGTGTCTGAAATTATTCTGCCGTGTTCGGTGTGGCTCTATGCTCTATCACACACACATATAGGGTAAAAATGGACCAAGACAGAGAGAACATCGCTGAGATGATAGCAAGATTTATTGCAGAAGGTAAGCCCTGTCATGAGGGCACTTGGTGGTAAACATGCTAACCGGCTAGTTGAATTGTGGGAACCGGTTGAGCTTCATTGTAAATATGGATCAGGAAAAATAACAAATACTAGTACTGCTTGGGGGGAGGCATCTTTGAGCAAGGGTGCCTACAGGTTAGCAGCAGACATGGGGAAGGGAACCCCCAGTACCTTATGACTTGGAGTCAGCCACCCTTACAAACTTCTAACCCCCTATTTAACAAAAACAAAACAGATCCTATTCTAACATCATTCATGTTGACGGCTGTTTTTCTGTCCCTGGTTTTCTCCCTCGTTTTAGTGTCTGACCTTGAGAAGAACCAGGAGGTGCTGTCGGCTGGTAAACTGTATACATCCATCGAGGAGTTTGCCTCGGTCATCCCAAACCACCTGCTTTTGGGCTCACTTCTGGAGCATCTGTGCTTCGTCTACGAGAGCGACCCCATACGCTCTCGCATGCTCTTCAAAGGTACCCGTGGTCTTTCTTATAGCTCATTAAGGTGATCATGACTAGGGCCCTATATTTATGTTTTGAATTGAATAGACATTTAAGTCTCCTAAATGAATGTCTAATAAAAGGCCCCATGCCTATTATGGAGGAACTACTACCTACTAATAAATAGGCAGTCACAGAGTTACTTGATGACTTGATGAAGTAAATAAAATATATTTATCTGTTTATTTTATGTATGCCCTGTTGAATTATTGCAGTAGGGTATTTATTAGATTTTATTGTCTTACTTTTTTGGTCAGCCAATTTTAAAATAGCAATAGCTGTGCCAAAATTTATGAAATCTACGAATACATAAAAGATTATTTTTTCTAAATGGACTGACTACATGTTAAAAGTATAACTGCATCCGCACAGAAGGCTTTTCTCAGAGGAGAATATGTTTTTTTAGATTACACTAAAATGGTTCCAGCAAGAGCGCCACAATGTTTTTTTATCTGATTTGGGTTTTTGAATAACATAATGCCCTGCCCATTTCTAGAAATCAATTGCCGCCCAGCCAAGGTCAAACTGAAATTCATTGCAAAACGCAAACTTGCATATCTGAATGATCTCACGAGGTTACCTCATTTGCCATGGTTTTCATTCTTGATATTCCCAATTCCTTACATTTTCGGGCCTTTTTGCTCTTTGCCCTCCTTTTTGCTCTTGTTTAACAGTCATCGGCCAGCGTTTAACCACCATGAACCTCGTCTCACCATTGGCCGTCAGCGATGAGTTCAGCACCGTCAGACTCCAACACAACCGGGCCTTCACTGAGCTGCTCCACGCCGCTAGCTCCTCCCTATTCCCTCAGGTAGGCGGAGCCAGCCCGGACCACACTGCCAATCAGGCCTATGGCTCATTATTTTACTCTCCTCTAAAACCAGATTTTTTTTAAAAGGTTGACTACTTTATCTAGCAAAACGTTTCAATTCCCAAATAAGGTACTTTCGCAATAAATGGCAAATATGTGCAAAAAACAAATGTCTTAAGCCATTGCCTCTTGATCTACTGATGTTAGTATTGACAATGTGTTATGTGCTCATCGTTTCCCAACAGAGTCAGCAGCTTCTAAGTGCAGACGCACTTGTCCTTCCTGCAAGGTATGAGCCACTCTGTCTTTAATATGAATGATATATTACCAAGTATATTGAGGCAAATTCTTCAAACTACATCTACGACTTCTTATTTTTCTTCCAGGCTGAAAGAGGGTTTATTCCAGGCACAGACGTCGCGCTACCTCAGCGAGTTTGAAGAAATCGGCAGACTGGGAAAAGGAGCATATGGCAAGGTTTTCAAGGTACTGTTTCCTAAAACCACTTTTCTAAAAGCAGAACAAACTGAGTATTAAGTGTGAAGTGTAAAAAGCAGTGTGATTGGGTGGCCAAGATATTGTTGCCTTTTTACAAATAAAAGGATAGCAGCTAATTTTTCTTTTTTTTGTATCATAACCTTTTTTCTTCCTCGACAACTGAAATGACAGCTGATTCTCATGAATAAACACCAACGATATGGTCGTAATAACGATGATAAACAGCATCAAGTCATGTTCCGGGTTATATCCCCATATAAGGACATCACTAAGTTCACATCACTTGTGTTTCGTAGGTCATAAACAAGCTAGACGGTCAGAGTTACGCCGTGAAGAAGATTCTCATCAAGAACGTCTCAAGGAATGACTGCATGAAGGTGAGGGCAGCTCGAAGGTCACCATGGATTCATCTTTAGTGGTTTATTATTAGTTTTTACGCTAATTGTTATGGTAACCTGTGACTAACCAATGGGGGTCGCTTTCCACCACCAGGTGCTAAGAGAGGTCAAAATGCTGTCGAGCCTGCAGCATGTCTGCGTGGTGGGCTACCACACGGCTTGGATGGAGCACGTCCAGCCCCCAGCTTGTGAGTGGCCATCAAACTGTGGTTGTCCATAGTGAGCTATATATAGGGATTATAGCGTTATTATGGTGTGTTCCAGAGCCCATCCAAAGCAATGGGATGTGGGACTTATCCTACCTGAACTGTACTAGCTCCTACTTGGTGAAGTGGGGGTAGGTCGATCACCCCCCAGTTCGATAGTAGGAGGTTCCACTTCGACAGTGGGATGTTCCACTTCGACAGGCATTCCAGTGCACTTTTCTTAGTTGGAGGTAGGATAAGTCCCACGTCCCACTGATTTGGATGGGCACTGGAACGCCCCATTAGTGTTGCTGACTGCAACAATTCATTCGATTGGTCGATATGGTCGTCAGGAGTAGAGTAAAATATTGAGTGAAAAAATATTATTAATATATATATACTATTATACAATAGAACAAATAGTAAACAAACAGCACAAATATTAAAACGTATTTTGCATATTTTTGCAGACCCCAATTCTCTTCTGCCTGCGCTGGAATCCCCTGCTCCACAGTTTAGGTAAATATCGTATTGCAAGAGAATAGGTTAAATTCCGACGTCTCTGTCGATACGGTTCTTAAGATCACCCAGAACTCCGCCTCCCTCTTGTCCTCTGCAGCGGCGACGAAAGCCCGGGCTGCAGCAGCAACGGGTCCTCCATCCTCTTCCAGAGCGGCAGCTGGGTCCAGTCGGTCCCCGCTTCGCGGGGCAAGGACGCTCCCGGGTCGCTCCCACCCATCACAGCCCTGCTCCCCTCCTCCTCCTCGTGTCCCAAGCTGGTGCGGCGCCTCCCGGAGAGCTACGTGCCCTGCGTTTTCCTGGGTCAGAAGGCTGCGGCGGCGGCGGCGGCTAAGGCCTGCCCCGCGCTGGCCTGGGACGGCTCGGCTCTGGAGAGGGATGATTGGTCGGGCTCCAGTGGGAAGGACCGCCAGCCGGAGCCCGGCGTGGACCCGGCGGGGCAGCAGCCTGACGATAAGAAATGTCTCAAGGAGGTATGGAAGTCCAAATTGATTTGTGTGTGAGGTATTGTGCACGCAAACATAACTAAGTGCAGATATAGAGTTACATCAAGGTTTTAAACTCTGGTGCTGTTAAATAAACCCAATATTCAAATAGAGCCATAACTCCATAATGTCAGAATTAAAACACAGTTGTGACATTTTGGGCACTTTCATTTTGAAGTATATTCATTATATATATATATATTTTTTTTTTATATCATATTATTATATATATTATTATATTTGTATATTATAGATACATGTAATGAAATATATATTATATATATCATATAATATGGAAATATTTTATAATTTATCTGTTCCCCAAATGCATACTGTTTTTAAAACCAAATGAGAGAAGCAATTTGGTCTTGTGAGGAGAAACTTTCTTCTCTGTTCCTCAAAAAAAAGTAGAAAGTATTTTCTTTTATTTCCGGATTCATGTGGAGGCGTGTGTGTTCCTGTTTGTGTGTAGGTACAGTTCCACCTGATGCTCTACATACAGATGCAGCTCTGTGAGCGATCTCTGAAGGACTGGATATCGGAAAGGAATTCTCGGCCTTCAGAGGAGCTCTCCTCAAAATGTAACTCAACGGCACAAATACCTCAAGTCAATCACTCACTCACTCATACACTCACTCACTCTCGAACTCTTCCATGACCCACTTTTTCAGGCACAAGAGAATTGAGTTGGTGCAGAAGCATGTTTTAATTGTTTGTGTGTTTGTGTGTGTGTGCGTGTGTGTGTGTGTCTGTCTGTGTGTGTGTGTGCGTGTGTGGTTTTGCATCCCCAGGTCCCTATGCCTTGGTGGATGGGGAACACACACTCTGCTTGCTTCGGAAAACACTGGAAGGTGTGGAATACATTCACTCCAAGGGAATGATGCACAGAGACCTCAAGGTAACACTCTCCCTGGAAAAAAAAAAACCCACTCCTAAAAAGACGACAAGTAAAGTTGCGGTGGGAAGTCAGACGTGTGCGTTCATGCATGTGCACAGCGGTGGCGGCTCAGTAGGCAATGGTTTTTCACAGCAGTTCTTTAGTGGTTAGGCTGTCGCCCAGCTATCCGAGGCACTCGCCGTCGTCCTCCTCCATGCTGAACGAGACGTCGCCGGGAGCTTCCCAGCGGTTGAATACAAAATCGAAAATCGCGTCGGGCAGGACGTCCCTCAGCCGCACTCGGCCGGCGTGCGCAGGGCTCAGGTACACCCGGTTCTTGCACAAGTCCTTGAGGCTCTTGGGCCGCCGGCTCAGAGCCAGGAGGCGGCCTCTCTGCGCGGCGTAGCACGGCCTCGTCAGCGCGGCGGGCAGGCGTCCGCCGGCGTCCCGCACGGAGAGGCCCGACGGTCGGGTCAGGCAGAGGAGCTTTGACAGCAGGCTCCCCGCCCGCCGCACGTTCACCGGGCGGTCCAGGAACAGGAGGAGGCAGCCCTCGCCCGCGCCGGTCCTCCGGTTGAGGTCGGCGCCGTGCGACAGCAGCATGTCCACCAGCTCCTCCTGGCCGTGGACGCAGGCCTCCTGCAGGGGCGTCAGGTCGGCTCGGTTGGCCACATCGGGGTCGGCCCCGTGACGCAGGAGCTCCGCGACACAGCCCAGGCCGGTGGACGCCGGGCCTCGGTGGTCCCGTACGGCTACAGCCGTGGTGGCCAGGTGCAAGGGGGTGTTCCCTGTCCATCTGCTTACCTGGATTATGGAGCAGAAGACAAAATAAAATGGATTTGTGGTTCATGGACAGCCGTTCTCCCCATCTTGGTGATTTTCTGTTGTGAAAGAGATTTCACAGCCATATCTCTGGCTGTGGAGAGGAGAGACGTATCTAATGCCTCTCCAATCTTTCTTTGGAAACCATTTTCAGAATATATATATATATATATTCGTTTTTTTTACTTAGCTTGTCATCCAATACATGGTGACGGGTTATTTCTACATTGTTTGCATCAGCCACAGATTGTAGGTTTAAAGGTCCCTATTTTTTTTACCCACGGTAATATTAGCTTAACTTACCACACGTGGTGGTAAAATATAAGTCATTTTTCAGTTACAAGTCCTGCAAAGTGAGATTTAAAGGATCTAAAACATACAGCGTTGATGTCCGCTCCCAGCTTAATGAGGCTAGATACGATGTCTTTCTGGAGAGTTCCGCTGGCCACGTGCAGCGGGGTCATCCCACTACTGTCCTCTGCGTTGACATCAGCGCCGTAGCTGGCCAGGATGGCTACTGCAGGCAGCACCCCATAGCGAACAGCCAGGTGGAGGGCCGTCTGACTGCTACTGTCGCCACTCTGTAGAAACGGGACCAAAACTGCATTTAAAAAGCAATTATAATATTTCTGTAATATTTGAAATGAATCGACAAAGTTGTACCCTAGCGTTGATGTTGACGCCCTGATCACAGAGTCTGCAGAGGCAGAGCTCATCCCGGGCAAAAACGTCACTCAGGGTAGTCTTGAATCCAGGATTTGGTTTGGGCCAAATTCTAAGGTGATGGCCCCAAGTTAAAATCGCCGAGTGCAGGGCGGCGTATCCTTCACTGTCTCTTATGAGGAGTGAGAGAGAGAAATGCATAGCATCATAGTTTTTTGTCACGTGTCTCGAAATAATAATTTCTCATAAATAATCTATGTCATAAATAATCACACATGTGTGATCTATGAATGTAGGTTACTAGGGCATGCCGTCGTTTAACAATTGTGGTGCTACTATTTTTTTCTTTTCCAAACGTTGAAGGTCGGCCCTGGCTTGCAGCAGAATCTAAAGTTGCTCCACGTTCTTAGCAGATACAGCTGCATGCAGCAGTGTAATAGCACGCTCCTGAGGAGAGCGCAGGTTGAAACATGCTAGTCATTGAGATGTCTGCTTAGAAAGAATTCAAAATCTTATGACTTGCCATAATGTTGGCAAAGTTGTATTTTCTCTTGGTTTAGCATCAGTAGTTTCCTGCTAGCGCAAGTACTATTTATTAATGTATATTTATAGTCTTTAACTGCAGCTATCAAACAATGTACATTATCATTATTTCTTTATTATTCTGATGTAAGTCCCATATTGTCCATGATTTTTTTTGTTAATATAATTTGTGTTTGAAATTATAAATAATTATACTTCAAGACAATACTTTTGTTTTGAGAATTTGTAAATTGTAAATAATTATACTTCAAGAAAATACTTTTGTTTTTCTTCATAAAGAAATACATTATTTCATAACTAATGTTTTGTCATTAGTTATTAAATTAATGACAAAACAAGTCTCTTGTTTTCTCATTAGTTTAATAAAGTTTTGGTTTCCTCTTAAAGACCAAGCCATACTTTTTTTTACCTTTCTGAAGACCGGTCTGGATCCTCGTCCCTAATTGATATGCCGACAAGGGTACCATGTCCCGGGGTAAAAGAGTAGCCGTTGCGTTGCATGTCTTGGGCCATTGTTTAATGGCGTAGAAATAACGATCATCTCCGGGTTTCTCTCCGGCTGTTGGTTCGTACCAGGCCTGCCTCAGCAAGGAAATCATTCAGCCATAAGTCACATTCAGCGTCTGCTTGTCATCTCTGACAGCAGTGTTAAACCATAACCACCCCGGAAAAAAAACTAATCTAGAAAACAACACAAATAGACAAGCGGAGAAGTAAGCATTGAGAGCGCTCTTCAAAAATGCAAATTAGCATAGCTCGTCCAACTTGTTTGGCTGTAGAGAAAGGGACTGATCTTAAGATTCTTGTCAACAAAGAGATAGGTACCGGCTGTCCGGCCTTTTTTTATTGATGACATGATTGAAATCGCTGCCAGTATTGATCGGTATTGTTTACAGGGGGAAAAAGAAAAGAAAGACAATGTGTTCTTCAGAAATGGAAATTACAAACTATGATTGTCCTAAGTTACAAAAAATTGAATAAATGAACACAATAAAGTATAAAGAAAAAGTATTGTATACAGATGTGTCCAGGTAATCTTAATCACGAGTTTTGAAATATCGTAAATTGCATTATTAACGCTTCTTTTTTTTATGGTACGTTTTGTGTCTGCATTCCAGTCTGACATGTACAGCATAGGTGTGTTGGCCCTGGAGCTGTTTCAACCCTTTGTGACAGAGATGGAGCGAGTGCGCACCCTGGAGAACCTTCGAGAAGGAATTCCAGCAACTCTCTTAATTGTAATCAGCGTAAAATATTCCTAATGACAAAACAAGTCTCTGGTTTTCTCATTAGTTTAATAAAGTTTTGGTTTCCTCTTAAAGACCAAGCCATACTTTTTTTTACCTTTCTGAAGACCGGTCTGGATCCTCGTTCCTTATTTATATGCCGACAAGGGTACCATGTCCCTGGGTAAAAGAGTAGCCGTTGCGTTGCATGTCTTGGGCCATTGTTTAATGGCGTAGAAATAACGATCATCTCCGGGTTTCTCTCCGGCTGTTGGTTCGTACCAGGCCTGCCTCAGCAAGGAAATCATTCAGCCATGAGTCACATTCAGCGTCTGAGGCCACAGGTTGTAAGCGCAAGGTATAAAACAATGCAGAGAGGTTTCTCTGGTTATAAGAACATATCCCGTCATGAAAGGATACAAATTTAAAAGGGCAGTTTTTTATTTTTGAAGAGCGCTCTCGATGCTTACTTCTCCGCTTAACTATTTGTGTTGTTTTCTAGATTCGTTTTTTTCCGGGGTGGTTGTGGTTTAACACTGCTGTGGTTTTGAAATGCAGAAGTCTAACACGTGATGCATTTGTCGCAACTGATAACTTTTTTGATCGTGTTACACTTACGCCCACAACCGGATATTTAGGAGATGACAAGCAGCCAAATAGTTATAGCATGACCATATAAGATGACAGATTAGAGGCCTCATGTGAACTACAATTCTGAACATGACAAGATGGCACATTTCAGGGATTTCAAGTAGCCAAGTAGTTGGACATGAATCTATGTCATGATGAAGATAATAAAGATTCCCTAACCTCTTCAGAAAAAAAATATTGTGACCTGGAATGTGAAATGGTTCCATCTGCATGAATATACAGGATACTTGTATCCGCTGAGATGGTTTGGTTCATGTGTTGGTTCTACATTGCGATTCACTTCTGCATATTATAGGACATTCATTAGAACTCAGGGCTGTCAAGTGGAAATGAGACAGCTTGGTCTCACTGATTACAGTTATTTGGAAATTGCCGTTTTTTTTTTTTTAAATGTACATTTACTTGTGTATGTTTTTTTTCTCTTTATTGCAAATATTAGGATCTCATCTGCGTAGTAGAGATGTATTACTTTAAGATAATTATATTTTATTTTACAGCCACCGAATATCTTCCTTCATGGTCAAGACAGTCAAGTCAGGATTGGAGACTTTGGTCTGGCCTGCAAGGATATATTGGTGAATGATCAGGATCCATTGCCGTTTGCCTCCAACATTAATGGTAAATACTACTTATCTAGCTCTTACCGTGATGCATTTTGTCGTTTTTTGTACGTTTAGCATTATACATGTTGATTATATTGTTTTCCATGAACATATTAATGTTTCCCCATTAGTAGTGTTTTGTGTCTATTTGTAGGGCGTCTTTGTAACCTCTTGACATTACCAGTAGATGGCAATGTTTTCGTTCAACATAACTATTTTTCTCATTTATTTTTACAGGTTCTCAGCATACAGCAGGTGTGGGCACATTTGTGTACGCTGCCCCAGAGCAACTAGAGGGCTCTTACTACGATTCAAAGGTAAATGTATTCTCAATCTGAGCTTTGCTCAGATCCTTAGCACATCCTTTAGCACCCAGAGATTTTAGGAATTCAAAGATCTCAATCACATTGTTCTGTTGCTTCACATTGTTCACATTTTGTGTCTGTATTCCAGTCGGACATGTACAGCGTAGGTGTGTTGGCCCTGGAGCTGTTTCAACCCTTTGGGACAGAGATGGAGCGAGTGCGCACGCTGGAGAACCTTCGAGAAGGAACAGTCCCCGACTCCTTCAGCTATCGGTGGCCAATCCTGGCCAAGTACGTCACGCAGCTAACCAGCAAGGACCCTGGCGTCCGGCCCACCGCCAGCCAGCTCCTGCAAAGCGAACTCTTCAACAGTAAAGACTTGGTATGTATTGAGAGGTTGGAGGGAATAGGCCAAGCAGACACATTGGTTGGTTGGGTAAACCTTGCAGACTCCTAATGTAAACAAAAAAAACAAATATTGTAAGTTTACCCACCCAACTAACAAACATGGCCACTAGGTAATTAGGTGTATGGTGGATACAAACAAGTCCAGCAACTCTCTAAATTGTAATCAGCGTAAAATATTCCTATTGCTTCAAATGGAACAAAGTTATATATCATTATTCATCACTTCAAAAGGTATTTGAAGCAAGTAGGACTTCACTTGATTTCATTGAATACACTTAATTAATATCCATCGGGAATGTCAGTTTTAAAACAGTAAGAACTTTAAAGGTACTGTGTGTAGGATTCGGCAGCATCTAGCGGTGAGGTTGTAAACTGTGAACGACCATTCCCTTTCAAATGTTGTGGGAGAGGCTTCATGGCCTGTACTGTTCCAAAGTGAAGTGATTGTCTATGACAGCATCAATTACCCAAGTGTCAAGTGATGAGATTCCTTGATAGACTTATCAATTATAGTAAGTTATTAAGTAATATTGCAATGATGCTAAACAGATTTAAACGCGTCCTCTCAGTAGCCGTTTGTCCGTTCTTGGCTGGTGTAGAAACATGGCGAGCTCCATGGGGAGGCTGTAGCTTTCCCCTGCTGAAGCTTTTCCCAGAGCTGTATCTTTCCCATAAAAAAGGTTATTATTTATTCATTATAAAATAACAAAACGGAACCAAAATCTTATTTTCAGGGGATTACACACTAACATACTTGAATCAGACATGAATATAATATTTAATTTCTGCAACGTCCGTTCCGCTAAAAGCACCAAATACTACACACTGTGGCTATAAAAAATCTACAGTGCTACCCAACCCTGAATGATATAATTCAACTCTGGGGTTTCCAATCCCAGTACAAGTTTGTAACTCAAATCTTTGTCTAGGTGATACATGGGCTTCAACGGCGGGTGGAGGAGCAGGAAGAGGAGATCAGTGTGCTCCGGAGACAAATCAGTGCGCTCCAGATCTCACAAAGCTCTCCTGGTGGTTCTGACATTAACACTGGACATTGAGAAACAACCTTGACTCAACAGACAATTCAAAGTATATTTATTTATGGCTCAACATGTTCAGCTACCTGGACCTTGCATTCATTCAGAATTGGTGGTGAAAAACACCCTACATGACACTGTGTGTGTGTGTTTGGGGAAAATGCTTAATTTTACCTAGTAAGATAGGTATAATGGTTTTAGCTTTATAATAAAACCCTTATCCAATTCTCATGTGGTGTTGTTGGGGGGGAAAGTAGCCAAATGAATGTATGCATGTCGTAAAGAAAGATATAACGCAGTGATAGCAATTCATATGATGGTGATGGGGCATAATCTCAAGGAATGTTGTGTATAAGTGGCTGGATTCTTGTGTGCTTACAAAGTTAATCAAAATTAAGAATTTTCTTTTTGAAGATCAATACTTCCTAATATGTATAGTTTGTATGTTTTTTCACGAGATTATACATGGGGAGATCTGGCGACTGGATACATCAGTCAAGTCCAGTGAGGGATGTATTCTTCTGCATACGCCTGTAATGAATAAAATAACCCGAAATGTGTTTTACATAACGCAAGTGACACAGTGTACCGGGAACTGAACCGAAAGAACACAGTATCTCTGCGCACGTTCGTGACGGTAAATTAAGCCAATCAGAAATCGTCTTTTATCGCAGACACCCGGATGTACCCGTGGGGCAACTGTCTACGTCATTGTTCACCGCCGGACGCCCGCTCGAAATAAGGGAATGGATTTACAACGACTATCAACACGTTTATAAAATGCGATAGGTGAGTTTATTTAAGTTTCCACCAGAGACCGATAGTAACGTAATGCAAATGTGTTATTGTAGAGTGCTCTGCGCGTTCAGATTGGCTGTGGTTGCCTTTCACCGGCTACCAGTCACTGAGTGTCATGTCGGAGGGAGCAGCGCAGCGAGCGCCACACAACACACCGGCGACGAGCCCCTCCTTGTGGAGGCTACTCATTCCGCACCGTACCACCCCTTCATCCACGTTATTCTGGCATTCAGTGTTATTTTCTTAAGGAAGCGGACACCATGTCATCGTGTTATTGTATCACATCGGGTACGGTCCGGTAGCTTCGCTCCGTGGCGTAGTAACAGCACTTCCCATTGCACAATGGCAAGGTTAGCTCTGCCCCCACCGCCGCGCTAGCATTGTTCGCCGTTACCATGGTGTTTGTGGCAACGCACACAGCACACCTCGCCTACTCAGTTGCGACCAAAACACCAGAAGGTACACTTGAACACCCCCCTCCTTGTCTGTGCAGCGCCAGGGCAATGATTCTTTCATTATGTATGAATAATTCACAGCGTTGCGTGCCGAGGCCTAAGGGAAGTAGCTAGCTGTGAAGCCCTAGTAGCCGATGTGGGCCAGTCTGCTACGGCAGGTGGGAGGGGACAGCTGCCGTAAAGGGGAGGCTGTTCAAAGCACTGCCGGATGCTGCACAAGCAGGGCCGCTGTTCTAGGACCCTCGTTTTTCAATGCCTTCAGGAAGCGTTTTTTTGTTGGAAGCACAATACAAAGCTAACCTAATGCCTAACGATATCGAAAAATACATGAATGTATATCAATGTATAACCTAATTCCTTGACCTAACCATCTCTATCCTAAACGTAACGATCTCTAGCATAATACCTAAACCAAACCAGCTCAAATGCGTAATGTTTTAATGGGACCCATTACCGTAACATATTTTTCAACGCCATCATAAGAATAAATAATTCGCCTTCGCGTGCGCCTTTAAGTCATGGAAACCTAAACCATAAAACAAGGGTCCTATAAATGCGGTCCTGAAACTGCAGCGTCGGATTTTGCAGGGACATAGTATTGGACGTTAATGTTTTTCTCTCTCCGGCATACTACTGCAATTGGATTACAAACCGAAATCCAACGTTGCTCCTTGGATAGTGAGAAATCAAACATTTTTATGTTACGTTGTTTTAAGGGGTATTTAAATGTAGTACAATTATCTTACATTGGCACGTATTAGTTTGTCAGCAGTAGTGGTCAACTCTGCTGTGCTTGTTCATTTTCCTGTATTTTGGGGGGAATTTTTATTCTTAATCAAGTATCCAAATCATGTATGCTACATTATTAACAGTTAATTATTGATAGGTTAATGATTGAATGTCCTATAAACTTGGTCATTCTCCGGCCTTGTTTTTAACACCAACGTTTGAAAGTGAAACTGTTCTGCTCAGTTACGCAAATTAAAAGCGAAAACCATGTCTTCTTTTGCATCTTTAGACATGTCAATCATTCCAAACTGTAAAACTCAATTTTATACTGTACAGTATCATAGCGATTGTTCCTTGTCTTAAAGTCCATTAAACCATATTAATATTTCTGCTTCTATATTTCTCTTCCCCCTTCCAGCGATGAACAATGACCATAGTTGACAGGTCCTCAGAGAAGTCTGACCTTGAGTCAGTCGGGGTCAAGCACGCCGCCTTCACAAGTGGAGACGTGGGGATGGACGGCAGCTGTTCCAGCAGCTGGGGAGTCGGCCCCGCCATGCCCGGTGACTCCCCAAGGGGCAAGGCCACGGTGGGCTGCCGGGGCCCAACGCCGGGGGCCACGGTCTTCAGCAACAGCCCCCACTCCATGGAGCGGCCTAAGGAGCCGGGTAAGAGCTGGGTGGTGCCCGCAGCCGAACCACGGCCATGCATGTTGATTATAAATACAATATAAATGCCATTCAAACTTGTTGAATAACAGATGGAAATATGCAAATTGACTCAACTCAATATGTCTTCGACGATGTTGAGTTCCATTGCGACTCTTTCACCGGATCAGTCTTGTCATCTACAGCTGGCAAGCTGGGCGATCTCTAATGCGTCATGGCTTTGAGGCGTTGTGTTTATTATTTGGCTTTTTGTGTTTTGAAGTTGTGACAGTGAGGTTGGCTATCAGTCCTTCTCATTTTGGTACAGCATTAAAGAGGCACAGGTAACAGACATGCTGAGGCAAGCAGGGTGGCATGGCGTTCCCCTTTTAGAAAGAACATTAAACACAGACAGATGGAGTGATGCGCTACGCAGGACTTATGCACTGTTGTAATGCAGACAGACCTTAGCCCGTAGTAACAGGCTGAACTCATTATCTAATTACCACTCCCAGGCTGACCCTGTTATGTAACCAGGCTGGGCCCTGATTGGAGGACATGGATCAATTGGCCAAATGCATGACCGGAAAGGAGTTTTGATTCTACACGTTTGCACTCTCCCCCGGGTTGATTGCTTTATAGGTAATATCAGGGGACTAACAAAATGATTTTTAGCAGGATATTATTAGGAACTACCTTGTTTCCTCCCCAATGGGTATTCCTGTTCTTGGATTAGGCAGTGCTATGCCACAGTCGACTTGTTCAACATGCGTGATGTATGGGACTTCACTTCATCTGAGCCAGCTGTCATCCTGCCGCCGCCGCCGCTGCTGCTAGGCCGTCAACAAGGCAGCATTCATGTGTTGCTAGCTCTGCGTGTAAAGCGGCGGTTCTGACAATGGCGCGGGTGTCTGTCTGCGGTTGTTGCGGCTGCGTGCAGTGGTGATGACCGGTGGGGATGGCATCGCCCTGCCCCAGAAGGTCCTCTTCCCCCCCGATCGCCTCAGCCTGCGGTGGAGCCAGGCGCAGCGAGTGGGCGCGGGGCTCCAGAACATGGGCAACACCTGCTTCCTCAACGCAGCACTGCAGTGTCTGTCCTACACCCCGCCGCTGGCCAACTACATGCTGACGCAGGAGCATTCAAAGACATGTAAGTGGACCGTACTCAGTCCCTCCTGGGGGGCCTCCCCAAACTCTTTCTGGTGTCGGGGGGGTGTAGAGACCCATGGGAGGCTAGAGAAAAGCAGGATAAGAGGTGGGAAGTACTTTATAAATCCAAGACTGGAAAGTGGGGTTAGTTTGACTGGTTGTGATTATTGTTATGCCTCTCTGTCTCGAGAGACATGTTTACTTCTCTGCTATATCTAGAGACATGTTCTCTGTACTCTGTGTTATTTATTCATTTGATTTTAATACTCTTTTTCCCTTTCCTGTGGTAGGTCATGAGCCCGGGTTCTGTATGATGTGCACCATGCAAAACCACATCATACAGGCCTTTGCCAATACTGGAAACGTCATCAAGCCTATCGTGGTCCTCAACGAGCTGAAAAGTACGGTTTGTTGTTTTGCAGGACACTTACATGCCACAGCTTTATTAATTATTAACATCTAAAAACAAGAAAGAAAATCCTTGCCAAATGTATTTGGGTCGTTATTCTATATTTTCTGTTCTAGTCATCTCAACCACTCTCCAAGTTGCTGTAAATCCCGACTTGTTTCCAAACCCAAGTGGATAGTTCTCTTCACAGTGGGCGTGACTCTAACGTTGTGTGCTCTTGGCAGGGATTGCTAAGCACTTTCGCTACGGGAGTCAGGAGGATGCTCATGAGTTCCTGCGCTACACAGTGGATGCTATGCAAAAGTCCTGCCTGCCTGGAACTAAGTACGTACTTTCATGCAAACAAAGTGTGGGGACATGACAGTTTGAATATACTTTCGGTTGCATTTTTTAACAACTCCAATGGGAGGCATATGTTCAACCTGTTTCTGACTGTGCCCATATTGAAACCTTGTAGATCCCTACATATGAGGGCAGATTATTGATTCTGCCCTAACTGGTTTGTTATAGTACTGGGCGGATTTGACAAGACCAGAGGTTACTATTGTAATTGTTGTTGTCTTTGTGGAGATCTGCAATGATTTATGTTTGACTCACCCTCTCTTGAGGTGTACACTGTTTTAAAATTGGGCATTTGTAGCAGTGTTTGTAGTTTTAGTGGTGCCTTAACGATTACTCCCACATCGTAAAACTCTTCTGCCATGTTACTGCATAATTAAAGCAAGACATTTAAATCTTTAACAAATGTAATGAATGGGTCTATTTTTTCCAAGGTACTCCCAGGTTTGTCATTGCCTCGATAATACTGAGACATACTAATGTCATCAATCTCTTCCAGGCTGGACAGGCAAACACAGGCAACCAGCTTCGTCCATCAAGTCTTTGGAGGATACTTAAGGTCCAGAGGTGAGCTGTTTGCCAGTACCTTTTCTTCAGTGATAATTAAACAGAGCAGGGCTCCAGAAGAACACTGTGGGTTGATTTTGGGCTGGGTGGCTGCACCACCATAGAGGCTAGTATCAGCGTACGGCTGAGCCTGGTTCTAACCCCAGCAGTGAAGGATGCTGTGGCAAGGGGACTGTCAAATAATGTCTAGTAAATAATATTGAAAGCATTCATACAGAAAGGCTATAAATATATATAATTGTTTTTATGATCTAGTCATTGGCAGCCAGGCACTAACGGAACACCCCGGCTTTTTCTTTCCTCCACAGTGAAATGTTTAAACTGTAAAGCAGTCTCTGACACGTTTGACCCTTTCTTGGACATTACTCTGGAGATCAAGGTATGCCATTGAGCTCTAAAACCCGGTTCTCTGCCAACCATGCAATGGATCTATACTGTATCTGTTTGTGTTGGACACTTGTGTTTATATTCCCCTGTGTTCTCTCCCCGCAGACCGCTCCCAGTGTGGGCAAGGCCCTGGAGCAGTTTGTCAAGCCGGAACAGCTTGAAGGGGAGAATGCCTACAAATGCACCAAGTAAGCCACCAACCAGTCCTTCCATCCGCTCTTCCATCTTTCCCTCCACGACACATTCTCTCTTAGGAGCAGAGACAGACGTCCGGTCTTAACATGTTCTTTGACGCGTTTGTCTTTCAGGTGCAAGAAGATGGTCACGGCCTCCAAGAGATTCACCATCCACCGCAGCTCCAACGTGCTCACCATCTCACTCAAGCGCTTCGCCAACTTCAGCGGAGGCAAAATCACCAAGGTGGGTGCCCGTCGTGTAATCCCACACCTGGCTGTGGACGAGGTGGCGTTTGACCGCCGTCTGTACGGCCCTTAACGCGAGTGAGGGCGAGTGTCTCTAAGCGCGTGTGTTTCTTCTCGTTCTCCAGGACGTGAGGTACCCAGAGTACCTTGACATGCGGCCCTTCATGTCCCAGAGCCAGGGCGAGCCGCAGGTGTACGGTCTGTACGCCGTGCTGGTCCATTCTGGCTTCAGCTGCCACGCAGGACACTACTTCTGCTACATTAAGGTATTGAGGCACTTATTCTTTCTTTTTTATTGAGGGGTGACAATGCATGCTAAAGTTCTTTCTGTTAAGCAGTCTTCATAAATTGTATGAGGGATGCCTACATTGATCGGTTTGGATTTAAATGTTGCTTTGTCAAAGTCGAATAGAAAGTTATAAATGTCCATCAAGTGAGATTCATAAGATAAAGTCGGTGTTGTCGGCAAAATACCTTTTCAACATTGTCTAGATGTGGTGTGTGTGTGTGTGTGTGTGTGTGTGTGTGTGTGTGTGTGTGTGTGTGTGTGTGTGTGTGTGTGTGTGTGTGTGTGTGTGTGTGTGTGTGTGTGTGTGTGTGTGTGTGTTTATCCTCTGGATAAAAAACAAGTGGTCAGCAAAATAAAAAATATGTTGGTGTTTTTGCACATAGTGAATCGCGTTTTTAGCCACTCAGATGTATACTCATTCTTGCATGCAAGTCTCGTGGGCAGCCACGCCTTCTCCAGTGAACCAGGACAGCAATGCTCTGTGACGACCGGGGATTTTACCCCCTCGGTGTTACACAGGCAAGGCAGTGAAATCGCCGGGCGTGCCAAGCCTTCATCGAACCGGCTGGGCTGTGTAAAAAGGCTGTGTGTGTGTGTGTGTGTGTGTGTGTGTGTGTGTGTGTGGTTGGTACTGCAGCTAACCTTACTACCCTCCTCTCTCCTGTCATCACAGGCCAGCAACGGTCAATGGTATCAGATGAACGACTCCTCCGTGTCCATCAGTGACATCCGATCGGTGCTGAACCAGCAGGCCTACATCCTGTTCTACGTCAGGTGAGCACGCCTGGCCAACCGGCTGACGCGCCCTCGTACAGGGACAAAGGATAACAGTATTTAACGTGTATCAGACATGTTCCCTGCAGGGTACTTCAGGGGGGAACAACCGCGGTGATTGCGCCGTGGCTGGATGGGATTTCATATCCTTGCTTCATCTATAACGTTGATAGTGAACCGGTTGGCGCGTACAGGCCCTGGCTCTGACCCGTGTGTCTGTGGTCTGTGCTCCCCAGGTCCGGCGAGGCTAAGAGCGGAGGGGAATACGCTCATGCGACCGTGGGTAACCCCGGCCAGTCCTCCCCGCGCCCGGTGGTCCTACCGCGCATCAACACCGCCCCCCGGCACACGTCCACAGGCTTCATCGGCCCGCAGCTGCCGCCACACATGGCCAAGGTACCGCCGGCCCCTCACTGTGCGGTGTTGCTTAGGAATTGTGTACGACCAGAAGGTCAGGTGAACCTGTATAATCCGATGTATCACCATGTGTAACTGTTAAATGTGCTCCTCAGAACTCCCTCCACCTCAACGGCAACGGACCGCTGAGGGAGTACCCGTCGAGCTCCAAACTAATCACCAGCAGCGGTGGCATGGGGAAACCCGCCCACTGCCCATCCGCCTCCTCCTCTTCCTCCTCCTCCTCCTCCTCCTCCTCGACATCCTCCCACACGCTGACCCGGCCCACGGTGATCCCTGACTCGGACAAGAGGCAGAAGCTCTCCTTCTTCATCGGCCAAGTCAAGCAGACCCGCCCCTCCTCGTCCATCTACGGCCAGCCGACCTCCTCCTCCTCCTCCGCCTCCTCCTCTTCCTCCTCTTCCTCTTCCTCGGCGCAGCCTACCTCAGACGCCCCCCGCTCGGACCTCCACTTTGTCCCGCGGCAGCTCCACCACGCCAACGGCTCGTCGTCGGGCAACGGCGACTACCACCACCACCGCCGCGCCAACGGCAGTGGCCCGGCGTCTTTCCTCGTGCCCTACGACCACGAGTCGTCCGAGGAGTCGGACCAGGAGACGGCCGCGGCGGCGGCGCTGGAGAACGGCGGCGGCATGGCCCAGGCCCGCCTCAACGGGAGGAGCGGGGCGGGGCACGCCGTCTACGGGCCGGCGCCGCGGCCCACCAACGGGGAGGCCGGTGCGCCGCACCACAACGGGCAGACCAACGGCGTGGCCAAACCCGGCCACAACGGGCACCCGAAGGTCAACGGGAACGGCGACGCCCCACACACGGTAGCGTTGGCGTGCTTTGATGGCGGATGTTTAGGGGCAGGGTCTCCTAGGTTACGGGTCTTACTGTGGAGGTGTGGTCGTAGCCTGAATGGAATTGTGAGATGTGTCGTGTTTTGTGTGTTTCAGACCAAAGCCGTGAATGAGGGCAGATCGTCCCATGCGACAACCAACGGCTCGACGTCCGACCACAGTCAGCTAAGGTGAGATCACCCACGACCCTCTTCCATGACTGGACTAATGGAGGGTTTTCCACTGCTGCCTATAAGCCAGGCACCGCGCCTGTTTCAAAGTTTATAGCTGTTAAAAGAATTATGATGACTGTGCACTTCTGTTCATGGCATCTTCTGCTAATTTGACAGAACATACAGCCTACTTTAGCCTAATTGACTATACTTTGGGGTAATATTGTATACCGTAATTAATACAGTACATTACTTTGAAACTGAACCGTGGCTGGCCTGAGAGATGGAGAGCCCCTTCTTTCTGATTATGCACCGTATTCACAGCCGATCATTCATCCTCATGCCATGAGGTTCCTATCGATTAAGAGTTCACACATATTCAAAAACCATGTGAATGACGCATATTGGCGTATAAAACAGCGAGAATACACTACCGACGTGCACCTACATGAGCAGGCATGCGGGTAATCCCTGCCTTGTTGTTGTGTACATACCCTAAAGCACATAAACTTTACAATGGAAAACCAAAGTCCACAATCAGTGCTCCGCAGTAAAGCAATTTAAAGCAGGGTGTCTATTGCCAGGATCTAGCAGGTAGTCCAAGTAACCGCGGGTGATAACTGCAGGGTTAGGGTTGGCATTAATATAATTAGTTAATATGTAAGCGTAATGTAATTGCTGTAAGCCTATTTAAGGTGCTGTAGGTAAGATCTATACCAATATGATCGAAGTGCTATTATTTGAGTGAAATGTGTTGTGAAATGCCATAGCCATCAGTCAGCTAAATTAGTGAGTGATATGTGTGAATATCTGTTTCTTGACTGCTGTATGATAAAATGTAGCTTCATGACCGCTCCCCCCCCCTAATTTCTGACCAATCAGGGCATCTCTTCTCTTCTCTAATTGGTTTGGAGAATCCATCTTCTCAATCACATGCTCTCACACAGCGTTAACATAGCTTCACCAAAGGTGCGTGAATGCAACACTTTACAACGGCAGAGAAACATAGGGAGGGAGGGATTGCTTATTTTGGTTGTTTATTTAAAGTCATGCCCGCTTTTGCTCTGGTTTTCCTCCTCTGAATTATTGCCTACAGCAGCCTCTTTATCCTGTTTTTATACAACATTTATAATGCACAGGTTTATTATTTTTAAAATCCATGATTGTTTGACAGAGAGAATCTGAGTCGCCTCAGAACAATGATTCCACTGTTCACATTTTGGCTGCAGCACATTCCCCTCCACTTAACTTCATTTGCCAGAAACCGCGGGAATGTCATCCGACTGTCTAACTGTTGTCTTTCACTTGACTCTCCAGCCAAGAGAGCCATAGCGCTGCCCCTGCCACCACCGCCACCGCCACCCAGGGAAACTCTTCTCGGACCCCGGCGGCCGCCTGTGAAAGCCAGCCCCCCGCGCCGCTGGACCCCACGCCCAAACATACAGCAGCCTCTGACGCTGGCCCTCCGCCTGCAGCCCCCGGGGCCCGGGGCCACGCACCGGCTCCCAGGTCCTCCGCTGCCTCCTCCTCCCTCTCCTCCGCATCCTCTTCCTCCTCCTCGTCCTCTTCCTCCACACACCAGGAGACTCCTCCCTCGGAGTTACCTGCTCCTCCGCCTCCTCCTCCTCCTCCTCCAGCGGCGACCCCGGGGCCCGCCGCGGCCCCACACAGGGTGGGCAGCGGAGTGGGGAAAGAGCAGCAGCAGCCAGGGCCACCGCCGACCAACGGCCAGGCCCCGAGCCCCGCTGGGAGGCCCGAGGGCGCTGAGCCCCAGAACCCAGCCAAGGCCGGCCCCAGAGGCGAGGAGAGGGACCGCCGTGGTTCCCGGGACAGGGAGCGGGACCGGAGGTACTCGTCGGACCGGGGAGGGCGGGACTGGGACCGCCGCGGCCGCAGCCGGGAGAGGGACTCGGACGGCGACCCCCGCTACAAACGGGACCCCCGCAACCCTCAGCACCACCACCATCACCCCCGGTCCTACCGAGAGCGCTCGCCCGTGCGGGACCGCCACCACCGGGAGCGGGACTGGGAGTGCGAGCGGCGGTGGGAGCGCACGGCGCACCACCCCCGGGAGCGGGACCGCGACCGCTGCTCGCACCACTACCACCGGCAGCGCTCCAGGGGCGAGGAGCGGGACCGGAGGGCCCGCGAGGAGCCGCCCCGCCGGAGGAGCCGGGAGGGGAGGAGCCGGGAGGGGAGGAGCCGGGAGGGGAGGAGCCGGGAGGGGAGGAGCCGGGAGGGGAGGAGCCCCTTGCGGGACAGGGAGCGCGACGCCGCGGCCCCCACCAACACCAGGGCTTCCCCGACGCCGCCTCCCCTCTCTCCGCCCAGACGGGCCCCCAGCAGGGAGGGCCCCGAGCGCCGGGGCGACGCGCCTCCTCTGAGCGAGGACAGGGAGGACAGCCAGGAGGCGCAGCGGGCGAAGAAACACAAAAAGAGCAAGAAGAAGAAGAAGTCGAAGGACAAAGAGAGGCACCGGGACAGCGGGTAAGCGCCCGTTGAGTCGACCTGTATTGTTGAGCCCTTCAGTGAACACCTAGGAGGATGTATGGGTGTGACACAGCCTCATTTGTTTCATGTTTGTTTGCCAATGCTTTTGGTAACAAAAACAACCTGTTCCTGTCGGCCCTCAACAGGAACTCTGAGGAGGAGTCCGACAAGGAGGGCCGGTCCTCCAAACACAAGAAGAAGAAGAGGAAGAGGAGGCACGACAGCGACAGCGAGGCGGAGCGTACCCCCGACGGCCAGCGCAAGGCTCGCAGGGTCGGCGGCGAGGAGGAGAGAGCCGAGGGCGGCAGAAGGCGTTGTCACGGCGATGACGGTCACAGAGGCCATTCGCCGGAGAAGCGACGGCACGCCGGTGAAGGCGCCAATGACTCCCTCGACCGACGGCTCGGGTCTTCGTCGCAGAACCACAACGGACACGCAGGTACGACCGCCACGCTGAGCTGAACTGAACACGCAGCCGTCACACCCATCCAACTGCTTTGCTCAGAAATCTGAAAATGTTTTTTTTAGGTAAATGACACAAAATAAAATCATACATTGCATAAATTGTAGTTGTAAATCATGTCCATTTATCATCCACTTTTGGTATTGTGTAATTGATTTGATTGTAGCAATTGATGAATTGTTTTTAATGTCTTTCGTCTTTTAAAGCTAATGGTTGCAACGGAGTTAACGGAGGTTCCCAGTCGTCCTCCAGCAGCCTGTGCAGCTCCACACCCCTCTAACGCAGCCCTGCTGCTGCCACTGCTCCCGTAAGCAGCCCCCCCGCTGGGCCCCGACACTAAGGGTTTACCGTTGATCTTCTGCTCAACAGCCGCCCTGCAAAATCTCTCAATCCTCTCTTCTTTCTTTCAGACCTGGGAAATACTGTACAATACTTCTATGATGGGGTGAAAGAAAGAAGAAAACTGTCAACAGCAAAGGAATGAAACTAAATCCCCCCCCCCCCACACACACTTTTTTTGGACGTGGTGCTTAATCAATGGGAAGACACTGAACTTTGACCCGCCGATTTATTTTGCCCAAATTCTGTACACTTCTGGTTCACACGCTTTCACTAAAGAAATATCTACGACGGGAATTAAAAGATTAATATATACTTGTACAAATGCAAACAAAGGACAAAAAGAACCCAATACCCCGACGCTTACACATCTCAGCTGCTGCTCAGTGGAAGACTCAGGAATATATATATACATATATATATAAATATATATATATTTATATATATATATATATAAATTAAACACACGCATAACCATGGTAACATCCATCTACTTCAGTCAAACAACAACCACAATACGGGGAAAATAAGCGAACGAACAAGCTAGCAAATACTGATGCGTCGCCTTGGAGATAAACTGCTGTACCGTTGCAAGGTGGCATGCAAGTTTCTTTTTGAAAGATGTCACCATATCTACATATCGATACTGGCACCAGGAGGATTTCCAGTTTTTATTGTTTTGTATTTAATTTAATCGCTATGGCAACAGACTCATGGATGGAAACTTTCGGGGGTGCTGAGAGGGACAAATTAAGGATGCCGCCACACGTTACCCTGGACACACTTGACGGCCATTCCCTCCCCTTTGTTTGGTTTTTCTCCCTTAAAGCTTTTTTCGGTTTCCCCGGTTTCCCCAACTGCCTAAGTTTCCATTGTATTGGATTTTCATCTGTCGTGGAGGTGTTCTTGAATTGTTGTTGTTGTCCCTTCTCCCTGCGCTCATCTTTCTCCTACTTTCTTTACTCTATTTCAAGCATTCAAAAAAAAAAAGCATAACAAAAAAAAATCTTTTACTATATCATGGATGTGGAGATTTTGTTTTCTTTTTTGGGTGTTTGATTTTACACGTAAAATACAGTTTTGTTTCTTCTAGCACCTCTTGAGAAAGAATACTGTGAATTTAATGTCTGAACTGTACTATCAGTTGTTTTTATACATTACTAGTCCTGTATCAGGATTATCAATAGGTTATCTTTATGTTGATGTCGTTGCTTGGTTTGTTTTTAGAATAACCACACCATCATTTATTCCACATTCTATAAACGCAAGTCAACTATAGGTATGTTGTTTTGTTTTTTTTTTGTTTTTTTTGTTTACTCGAGAAAAAAAAAAGTCATGGTAATGTCATACCCTACATTCAACAATAGCATGTCAAGATTTATACATTGTACATGGTATATAAAAATGCCTTAAAATACATTTGTTAATATCAGAAATTGTAATTGTCTTTCTCTGACTTTGTCTCCAAAATCAAAGTGAAAGTACTGACTTATGTCAACAGTTTCAAAGTGCTCTTGGCTCCATTTGTGCCGCAGCTTAATTCAAGACCCCCATTTTGACAATAACTTGACGCTATTGGTATGCAAAACTTGAGTAACCTCTTGATTGTGGTCTTTCTGTAGGAGTTCCTGTTGGACACAAATACAATGACTATAGTTGATGTTCAATTGGAAGAAATAAATGATTACTTTTTCTTTTAATTGTCCAGAATGAATACAGGTCTGAAAGACGAATGAATTAGTCTACTTTGAGTTTCAGTAAAAACCAAATCAATATCTGTATTCTTTACATCGGCACAACCTCAGGTGAAACAATCACAACAGGCATTCTCGTCTGTTCTACATTTGTATATATTAGATGTATGTTATGCTTGTAATGGGTGATGAACACCCAACCTGGTGGTGTAAAAGGCGGCCCGTTGATACTGACAGATATAAATGTGTTACATCTTCTCTCCACGGTACACAGTAAAAGGCGCTATTAAAGACCACCGCAGGGTTTGGTTTGTTGGTGTTGATGTGATGGACACTTGGATTGATTCTGGACGACGGGCGCCTGTTTTTCTCTGATTCAGAAGAGGATATTTATTAGTGTAAACCAATCAAACAAAACCAGAAATGGAACCAAGGGGAGGGCTACCATCATGACTATTGTGCTAACTCCTTAATCACAAACAAAAAATGCAGACTACCATATGTACATATTATATACATGAGAAATGTAAAAGAAAATAACTAATTAACTTTTTTGTTAAGGATAATTACCTTAAATAAATACTGAAAGGGAATTTACTTGGGTGTTCAGTACATGAAATAAAATTAAAATGAGAATTATACATGGTGTAGCAGCTTTTTTTTATAAAGATTTAAGTAAACCCACTTTAGAGAAACGTTTCATATGTATTTTAGATTCTTATTATCCAGCCCTTGTTCAGTTCCATTTATTTTTGGTGGAAATAAGTATGTGAAAAACTCTTGCATCCAAAGTAAATTATGCATCCTTGATCCCGTTGCTGAGGAGCTCAAATTAGTGAAATTAATTTGTTCCTTTATTTTTTTTCACTCACTTGGTTGTACTCCCAGCCGTCCCCGGTCTCCGCTAGATGGCGATAGATCCGCAGCAGGTCAAAGACAGACATGGCCCAAGAACGAAGGTCAGGAATCTGATAAAGTATGGGGTCAGAGCAGTCTCATTAATAATGAATGCACAGAGAAGGATTCACAAATGTATTTTGTGATTTATATATAAATTACTCTCTTCTCACAAATACATTTCAATGCACACACAAATGGATATCGGTATGAATAAATGTAAAATAAATCTATCCGTTTCACAAACACATTTCGCTCGCCTGCCAAGTGTTTTTCTTAATTAGTTAATTGGTTGCATCTGGTGCGTTTTACTTAAGAGGGAACCCTACGTTGGTGTGCTCTAATGTTTGGCAGTGTAGCGTCTCCCAAACGCGGTATGTTGTGTTCCCAGAAACCAAAACGTGTGTGAAGACTTTTTGAAGTAAAGAAGAGCATCTCATGTGAACCTGATGTGAGTAGATTTGTGTGGCAAAGCACAACTGACGTGACTTGTATGTTGAATATAAAGCACTGATAATGTGTGAAGGGAATCGGCGATTGTGTTGGTTTAACTCATTTGAAATTTAAATGATGATTCTACACCTGAAAGTAACATTTTAGAGACTATACATTCAAACTTGTCAAAGTAAAAGGTAAATCACTTGACTAATGACGGTCAAATAATTAGTATAACTTGTATTAAAAAGCTGGATTAGTTAATTATCTTAATCCTTATTTAAAAGTTGGATGATCCCATAAGACCTGAATTTGTATCGTCATTAATTTCTCTGATTTAAAGGGACTCTTACCTTTGTTGCATTTTTACACTTTTTTTGGATAAGATTAAATTGGTATTAATAAGGTAATAACACTCTAAAATGCAAGACAGACCCACCAGGAGTAAAAACAAACAATTATTTCACCCTCATAATATTTAGTGAAAACTTCAACCAATAAGATTCTTCGGACCGAAGGATCTTATTGGCCGACAGACCTGTCTGTTTGCTAGATGGACATGCAGGTTTTCCGCGGTTTTCCGTCTGCTTCTTGTGGCGCATTCGGGCCCGCGTCATCAAGGCGCGTCCTCAACTAGAGGGTTTGTTTTGATTCCACGGCAGACAGTAGCGAGTAGCGACCGTAGCGACTGACGATGGCAGACCAAAGTGGTCCACGGCGTACTGAAACTGCACCATTCAGTCCAATTAGGGGACTCACCTCGGACTCAGACTCACAGAGTTACCCTCCTCTGGAGCCTCAGGAAGACCAGACTGTTGGCCACCAACTGCACCATTTAGTCCGACAAGGGGACCCGATTCGGCCTCAGAAGCCAAGTGGTCCCGCTCCCCTGGATGATTCTCAGGACCTCCAGACCGTTGGCAACCAACCGCACCACTCAGTCCGATTACGGGACCCGTTTCGGACTCAGACGCGAAGTTGTCCCGCTACTCTGGAGCTCCGGGAAGACCTCCAGACCGTTGGCACCCAACCGCACCACTCAGTCCGATTACGGGACCCATTTCGGACTCAGACGCGACGTTGTCCCGCTACTCTGGAGCTCCGGGAAGACCTCCAGACCGTTGGCACCCAACCGCACCACTCAGTCCGATTACGGGACCCATTTCGGACTCAGACGCGACGTTGTCCCGCTACTCTGGAGCTACACGAAGACCTCCAGACCGTTGGCACCCAACCGCACCACTCAGTCCGATTACGGGACCCATTTCGGACTCAGACGCGACGTTGTCCCGCTACTCTGTTTGTAATGCTCATACACCTTTCTTATACTCAGTGGGACTACTGTCCTTCAACATGGGGCCTCAAAACGGTATCACACGAAGCCCATAAAATTACAGTGAGCCACCTGCTAAATTTCTTGTTTACTAGACCCCTGGTAGATATTATGACCCCTGGGAGTCTAAACTAAATGTATTATTATTATTATTATTATTATTAAACATAACCCATGGGAGTCTAAACATAGCCCATGGGAGTCTAGAACTTTTGTACTGTAGCGACCCTGGGACAGTTAAATAGTTTGTGTGTTATGTGTTACATTATATTTCGTTGTCCGCTATGCCAGTTGTTCTATGTGCATGTATTGTAATGTTCTTCTTGTCAATCAGCGTGGGGGCGAATCATTAGGTCAGCTGGGGGAGGGCCTTGGAAGAACAGGAGGGTGGGGGCCTGCACGCGAGTGAGACCGTGTTGGGGTTGCCGGGGTAACCGGGGTTTGTTTTGTGTCGGTTTTCTGCCGTTGGTTACAATGTTACGGGTTTCAGTGACCTGGTTTTGGTTCATTAAAACTACCTTCAACTACTAATGACTCGACATCATTATGTCACCGGCGAGGTCGTTACAGTACTCTAAAAAATAACGCTTAGTTTTGTACTCTAAAAAATAACGCTTAGGGGGTGGGGCATTGGAGGAAGGCGGGATGATTTGAATGTGCTGTAATTCTCAAATGCAACAAAGGTCAGAGTCCCTTTAATGGAGATGGTAGATGTTGAACCGTGGGACAGTGCCCAAGTTTGGGGACCGTGAGTAAACTGTTCCTTCCTTCAAAGGTCCATCATGGATATTTAACTGCAGTTCTGTGAGTATCCCAACTTGACCATGAAGATGAACTGCAAACTGTAAGTCTTGCGTTTCTCATTACTCTTGGGCACATGTGTTTTTGCTTCCTGGTGAGTTAACCTGTTACCTGAAGGTTGATCTGAGTAGCAAGTATGTTTTATTGGTTCATGGGTTAATTAGGTGTTTGGTTTATGTTGGTTTTAATGGTTTGTTAAAATGGTTACAGGCTCTAAGTTATTGTTGTAAGCTGGAGTAATGGCTTGGGTTCTGATATCTTCAGTCTTCTTTCCAGCTACTTTCCTGAGCTCTGCATCTTCAACACACGAGTGTTGCTTTACTGATGTGGTTATGCTCTGAGTGAGCAGAGGTGCATACTGGGATACAGAGCTGTCTCCAGTCTACAGGTCTGTAGGCATGCCCCCTCAGGGGAAACCGAGGGTTTGAGAAACCGTCGTGACGTCAATTACATGGACTGGAATGTTCTTTAAGATGGAGACAGGGATACAGAAGGAGGAACACCAGGGGGAGTTGAGGGGGCTCCTCATCTCAACGACTAAAACACAACGTCAGTCTGACACAGAGAACCATGGAACACATTCAACAGTCCCCTCCAGGCATCGTGACTCCTCAGGAACAGTTTCATTTCCAAGAAGGTCTTATTTGGGGCAATCCCCAGATGGATCCTGCTCCTCAAGAAACACCCCCTCCACTGGGTGGTCTTCTGAACAGATGACCTCCTTCCTGTCCTCAGGCTGACTAAAGCTGCACCGTTTGCATCTGTGAAGGCCCCTCATTCAGGAAACCACTGGAGTACAAAGACATGACTTCAGAGACGTTGCATAAACCTGGGACACATTTTGGAGACACAAAGCATGATCCATCACCAATGTGGGACGCCACTGAAGAATGTTGTACATCATTTACGTCTCTGTGTAAAAGGCAGCAAGCGGCGTGTTCAGATCAGTGACCTCAAACTAGGACTACACCAATCAGGATCAATGGAGGACGGACACCTAAAGGCATTCCACAAGGAGTCTGAAGTTGGAAAGGGACCTAAATGGGTATTCTGTTCTGTTCTGGGTGCACTGGCAGGAGAGCTGGGGGTGGATGATGGAATGTTATTTGACATGAGGTTTTACCCTGCATGTTTGTTTGGCCTTTTATGGCTCAGTGGTGTGTGTGTGTTTGGGTTTGGCATGAGATGGATGATTTTTGAGCATCCCTAGGGTGCTACTGTGTGTGTCTCCCACACACACCTGACATGGGGTTCTACGTGCGTTTGGTTCAACCTAGCATGGGGTTCTACGTGCGTGTCCTTGGTTGTGTGTGTGTGTGTGTGTGTGTGTGTGTGTGTGTGTGTGTGTGTGTGTGTGTGTGTGTGTCCGGCTTGCTTTGACAGTGATAATGTTCATACGGGGGTCTGTGATTGGCTTGGGATATTGGAATGGTCAAATAAATCATACCTGATGGACGGCCACACGTTTACTTAAGGGCCTCCAGTAGACGTGAAGAGCCCTGAGCGACGCTCCGGAGCGATATCCAACACACTGGGCAGGAAGGAGAGTATCCAAATCAAGTGAAAAAGGCTGCAAGCGGCGTGTTCGGATCAGTGACTTCAAACTAGGACTACATCAATCAGGATCAATGGAGGACGGACACCTAAAGGCATTCCACAAGGAGTCTGAAGTTGGAAAGGGACCTAAATGGGTATTCAAGATGACCTTCAGACCTGTAATGAGACGGCTCTTCCTACCTGGCTGGCTTGATGGATAGCCCTGTGGATCTTGTCTTGCTCTCAGTTGCACGTCATCTCAGGCTGTACTGTATTTGTTTCGGACAGGACTAGCTGAACGATTGGTTCCCTTAAATCAGAATCAATCTGGGAACTCCAACTAGTGCGCTCTTCGAGCTGAAGTTGTGCTCTTCAGCTGAGGAGGCAAGGGAGCCTTCACTGGGGCTTCAAGGTGTAAAGAGGATGTTTTAAAGTGTTCCATGGTACTCTGATGAAGACCGTTGTTGTGTTTCACTGGCTGAGAGGAAGAACCCTCACATCTTCCTCTTGGCCTTTCTCCTCTGAGAATCCTGGCGCCATCTAGAAGGATATTCCAGCTCATGTAACTGATGTCACGACAGATTCTCAAACACTTGGTTTCTCCTGAGGGGCGTGTCTATAGAACTGAAGACTTCAGACAGCACTGTATCCCAGCATGCATCTCTGCTCACTCAGACCACACCCCCATGAGTAGGATGCAACACTCTAGTGATGGAGATGTAGAGTTTTATAAGTAACGAGGGAGCAGACAAAGGTGATTAGAACACGATGGCATATCAAGTCTGTAAATCTTTAAACCATGAAGATGGTTGGATAGTTCAGGAATTGGGCTTCTTTTTATTATGGGCAGTCCTTTCACTCAGATGCCCACATCTCATTGGACCTGTACATGTGTTGGCTGGCTGGCATGAGTTGCTGTTGGTGATGAGGTGGTCAGGGTGACGTTGCAGGGCTATGGTCGGCTCTCTGTGAGCTCAACGTTTAGATTTGCTCTGCATGGTTTGTACCCTGAATAATCTAGATAATTGTAAAATGTAGACAGGGTTTTGTATTGAATGATTTTAGGTTTAAAGTTGTTGTGGGTCGTACATGGTAGTTTGGTTCTTCGTACGGTTTTGAGTGATATAACTTGTACACACTGGGTGCATAATAATGTAAAGGTACACTGTATATTAATGACCAACAGCAACAAACAGATCACATCAAGGTAAGTCTGTTGGCTGTGTTTTAATGAAGACCATCGCTGGACTTCAGGATCTTCCCCCGTTCAGCTCAAGGTGAGGCGCTGGTTCTGTTTTTTCTTTGGTTGGTTCCGGCCGGAATGTTCGTATTCCAGTCGGACAGTTTGTGCTTCCCGCCGGGAAGGTTCTGAGTGCGGTCACTTGATTTAGTCCCAATGGTTAGCATAGAACGTTGTAGTCTTGACAACCATAAGAAACCACCTGGCAGTTAGTTGGACGGGAGTCCCCTTAGGGAATCTGGCGGAACGTTCTGGATTGTATTTGCGTAACCTCGAGCCGTTGCCAACGGAAACAAATTTTCAGTCGTTTCCATTGGGAATTGTTGTCCCTTATCTTAAACTTAAATTTGATATTAAATACATACTGACACGTACGTCGTACAATATGTTGATAATTTCCGATGGTTGCGCCATACTTTTAACCACGTTGACGGGACTCTCGCTGCGTACTAAACAGCGTTCTACTTGCGGGCCCATTTTGGTGAAGGCTGAAAATCATTTCAAGGTGGAAGACAATTTGACATTTCTTCTACGGAACCCAGCACCTGAATATGGCTGAGTTAAGTGTATTTGATTTAACATCGATACGGCTTAGTCTTCTTTGTTCAGCTTTTGTACGTTCTAAATATCCGTCATTAATTTCCACAGAAGTTAAACCCTACCCAATGGAATGACGTTAAACAACGACTTTGGTGCAGAGTTACCAACTGGATAATATCAAAGCTAAAATAATGGCCGTCCTTCCCACATGTTACAGTAGAAGATACTCTAGAACTGTACAAGGTTAAAAAGGTAACATGTAGTTTGTCCCAAGGTGTCTGCCTCCTCACCCAGAGTCGGACCGCCACCTCCTGTCAGAAGTCCTCCAGAACAGGTCAGTGCTCTGGTGTGAGTAGTCTTCTCAGGTCAGTTTCGATGCATGACCTGAACCACTTCTCTCTTTTTATTTATTTTTTTCAAGTCTTTTCTAGCCTTGAGTTATAAAATAATTTAATTAATTGTGTAACTCGGTTTTTGATGAGTCAATTAAGTTTATTGTTGGGCAAATGCTGATATAAACCTGTTGCTGTAGCTGAAAGGTGAGGCTGGGTACCGAAGGCTGTGGTGCCAGGATGGACCGGAGACTTAGGCTGGAGACCAGGGGCCTGCAGCGTCGGGCCAGAGGGTAACCATCACCAAGCTCATGAAACACTAAAATCCACGGTAGTTTACGTCTGTTTTTGATCATCTTATGACTTTAAATGTGTGCCTAGCTGTGATTTGAGTTAATTCATACAGGGGTTATGTAGGAGTCATATGAGCCATTATTGTTACTAGTGCTGCTACGACCGTAGTGGATGAATTGCTGAACGCGACAATCTGCAGACGTTGTCTAATTTAAGTGTTTAAATATGTTAAAATTTGTCTTCCAATTTACAAGTGAACCTCAGATGCAGGAGGTGGGGTGTGTTGCGTCCCCAGGTGATTTACTGCAGCTGAGACCAACTGTGTTTGTAACCAGACCAGGAATCCATGGCTGAAGGAGCTGATGGAGGAGCCGAGCTGATGGAGTCGTGCTGAAGGCCCTGCCTGGTTGAGGATCTGGTGGAGGCCCTGCCTGGTGAAGGACGTCTGTCGTGGGGTAGTTGGAGCTTGACTCTGAAGTGATCATCACACTCACTGCCACTTCACGTAGAATACTGCTACCACAAACTACCAGCGTTTGTACCATATATACCAGAGGACTACATCCGTTTTACCACATGTTGAAGCAAGACTTCCGCTGTTTGTTCCAGACCAGGACTCTGGCTGAGGAGAGCTGATGGAGGAGCTGAGACGCTGGAGGACGACTAGGAATCGACCAACAAGGATTCCTCGTAAGTTTGTATTTACTTACATGGTTGACTTAAAGGGCAAAATACAGCTGTTACTTTGACATGCGTTAACCAACTACCGCTCTGTTTTCTTAATAGAACGTGTTTCTGGAGCGGAGGCGAGCTGGTAGGGGAGCCGTGAATCTGGAGGATGACCATCACTCTACCAACAAGGATTGTAAGTTTGTATTAACCAAACAACAAAGTGGAAATAAAGAGCTTAAAAATAAGACAAACTACATGTTTGTTACTAGACGTTGGGGCCAGACTCGCGCTGTTTGTTCCAGACCAGGACTCTGGCTGAGGAGAGCTGATGGAGGAGCTGACACGCTGGAGGACGACTAGGAATCGACCAACTGGATAATATCAAAGCTAAAATAATGGCCGTCCTTCACACATGTTACAGTAGAAGATACTCTAGAACTGTACAAGGTTAAAAATGTAACATGTAGTTTGTCCCAAGGTGTCTGCCTCCTCACCCAGAGCCAGACCGCCACCTCCTGTCAGAAGTCCTCCAGAACAGGTCAGTGCTCTGGTGTGAGTAGTCTTCTCAGGTCAGTTTCGATGCATGGCCTGAACCACTTCTCTTTTTATTTATTTTTTTCAAGTCTTTTCTAGCCTTGAGTTATAAAATAATTTAATTAATTGTGTAACTCGGTTTTTGATGAGTCAATTAAGTTTATTGTTGGGCAAATGCTGATATAAACCTGTTGCTGTAGCTGAAAGGTGAGGCTGGGTACCGGAGGCTGTGGTGCCAGGATGGACCGGAGACTGAGGCTGGAGACCAGGGGCCTGCAGCGTCGGGCCAGAGGGTAACCATCACCAAGCTCATGAAACACTAAAATCCACGGTAGTTTACGTCTGTTTTTGATCATCTTATGACTTTAAATCTGTGCCTAGCTGTGATTTGAGTTAATTCATACAGGGGTTATGTAAGAGTCATATGAGCCATTATTGTTACTAGTGCTGCTACGACCGTAGTGGATGAATTACTGAACGCGACAATCTGCAGACGTTGTCTAATTTAAGTGTTTAAATATGTTAAAATTTGTCTTCCATTTTACAAGTGAACCTCAGATGCAGGAGGTGGGGTGTGTTGCGTCCCCAGGTGATTTACTGCTGAGACCAACTGTGTTTGTAACCAGACCAGGAATCCATGGCTGAAGGAGCTGATGGAGGAGCCGAGCTGATGGAGTCGTGCTGAAGGCCCTGCCTGGTTGAGGAGCTGGTGGAGGCCCTGCCTGGTGAAGGACGTCTGTCGTGGGGTAGTTGGAGCTTGACTCTGAAGTGATCATCACACTCACTGCCACTTCACGTAGAATACTGCTACCACAAACTACCAGCGTTTGTACCATATATACCAGACGACTACATCTGTTTTACCACGTGTTGAAGCAAGACTTCCGCTGTTTGTTCCAGACCAGGACTCTGGCTGAGGAGAGCTGATGGAGGAGCTGAGACGCTGGAGGACGACTAGGAATCGACCAACAAGGATTCCTCGTAAATTTGTATTTACTTACATGGTTGACTTAAAGGGCAAAATACAGCTGTTACTTTGACATGCGTTAACCAACTAGCGCTGTGTTTTCTTACTAGAACGTGTTTCTGGAGCGGAGGCGAGCTGGTAGGGGAGCCGTGAATCTGGAGGATGACCATCACTCTACCAACAAGGATTGTACGTTTGTATTAACCAAACAACAAAGTGGAAATAAAGGGCTTAAAAATAAGACAAACTACATGTTTGTTACCAGACGTTACTACAGCTGCTAATTTGTTACGCGCCATAAGAGCCCAACTACTCCTGTGTTTGTGACCTTACATTAGAGCCCAACTACTACTTTGTTTGTTACCTGATATTGGAGGCAAACTACTACTGTGTTTGTTACCTTACATTAGAGACAATTTACTACTGTGTTTGTTACCTTACATTAGAGACAAATTACGTTTGTAACCAGACCAGGAATCTGGAGGACTGATGGAGAAGCCGTACATCTGGAAGGCAAATCCTGAGGACCACCAGGACTCTAACATCAAGGATTCCTCGTAAGTTTGCATTATCTGGACATAGTGGACCAGGTAGGGGGCTGGGGGTTCAACTCTCAAACCAATGGTGCCGGGTTCAAGTCCTCAGAATACAGTGATGCGTCCTTGAGCAAGGCGCACCAAAGCCTGCCTGGTCCTTAATGACGTCTCTTTGGTTCAGATAATGTTGCATCTTTTGAATATTGAACCTAATCATGTCCTTGTTTGATCCGGGCAGACACACCTGAACTGAACCTCACCTGATCCTGTTTGGTCGGGTGCAGACACACCAGAGCTGAACCCGCCCTGATCCTGACATCCTGCTAGTCCCGTCGCCTCAGTTCATCTCAGCCTCGTCCACCAGAAGACCTGCTGAGCTCAGCAGTCTGAGGCTGATGGATCAATGACCTCCAGTGGGAGTGGTCTTCTTGACCCCACATGTAACCGTGTGCTTCCACACGCCTTTCCCTCACACCTGTCACTAACCTCACTACGTCACTACTTCACTACTGCTTCCTCTTCTTCTTCCTTTTCTGTGGTTCGAACCTATACACGGAAGGCGCGTCTTCCTGCCCTCAGAGGGTTCAGCGTTAGGGTTTAGAGTCAGGGACAGAGCTGGTCAGGGAGGACTGCTTTTACTTTGACATGTGTTAACCAACTACCGCTGTTTTCTTGCTAGAACGTGTTTCTGTAGCGGAGGCGAGCTGGTAGGGGAGCCGTGAATCTGGAGGATGACAATCACTCTACCAACAAGGATTGTGAGTTTCATTTAACCTAACAAGAAAGTGGAAATAAAGTCAACTACATGTTTGTTACCAGACGTTGGGGCCAGACTTGCGCTGTTTGTTCCAGACCAGGACTCTGGCTGAGGAGCTGATGGAGGAGCCAAGACTCTGGAGGACGACATCACTCTACCAACCAGGATCCTTGTAAGTTTGCATAAAATAAACGGAGTGGACTTGTCGTAACGCAGGATTAGTTTGTCCATTACAAGTTACGGCATACTACTGTGGTTGGTTACCAGACAAACTACAGCTGCTACTTTGTTATGTGCCATAAGAGCCCAACTACTCCTGTGTTGGTGACCTTACATTAGAGCCCAACTACTACTGTGTTTGTTACCTTACATTAGAGCCCAACTACTACTTTGTTTGTTACCTGATATTGGAGACAAACTACTCCTGTGTTTGTTACCTGATATGTGAGACGAATTACGTTTGTGACCAGACCAGGTATCTGGAGGACTGATGGAGAAGCCGTACATCTGGAAGACAAATCCTGAGGACAACCAGGACTCTAACATCAAGGATTCCTCGTAAGTTTGCATTATCTGGACATAGTGGACTAGGTAGGGGGCTGGGGGTTCAACTCTCAAACCAATGGTGCCGGGTTCAAGTCCTCAGAATACAGTGATGTGTCCTTGAGCAAGGCGCCCTAAAGCCTGCCTGCTCCTTAATGACGTCTCTTTGGTTCAGATAATGTTGCATCTTTTGAATATTGAACCTAATCAATGTCCTTGTTCGGTCCGGGCAGACACACCTGAGCTGAACCTCATCTGATCCTGACATCCTGCTACTCCCGTCTCCTCAGTTCATCTGCGCCTCGTCCTCCAGAAGACCTGCTGAGCTCAGCAGTCTGTGGCTGATGGATCAATGACCTTGTGTGCTTCCACACGCCTTTCTCTCATGTCTCTCACTAACCTCACTACTCTCTACTGCTTCCTCTTCTTCTTCCTCGTTTGTGGTTCGAACCTATACACGGAAGGCGCGTCTTCCTGCCCTCAGAGGGTTCAGCGTTAGGGTTGAGAGTCAGGGTTTAGAGTCAGGGACAGAGCTGGTCAGGGAGGATTGCTTTTACACAAACCTCTTCACTTGCTTTCGGAATGGTGGTGACATTTTGAAAAGATTCATTTGGGAAAATGTTTTCCTCTGCTTTCCTTTACAAAATTGTATTCAACTTCTGTCAAGTGTTTGTTTATATATTAAAATCCCACATTGACTTATACATGTTTGGTGCGGTTCATTTAATTGTCCTTTAACTTAGTTAATGTCAAGCTAAACTCATGCAATACATATAATATACATGATTGGTATTCAGCAATGTTCACATAATCCATTTTGTAAAAATATGAAAACCTCCATTACTACTAAATTCAAGCCTATTAATGTATTTAACAATGTACATACAGGCCATTCTCTGCTACTACAACATGTTCAATCCACCAACCCGTCTCACATCAATGTACTATAGCTACATTGGTTCAAACGGAAAATGTAGTTTGGTGTGAGACTGTTGTCCAGCAGAAGGAGCTGTCATACACCTTAATTATACAGGAATGTCTATTTGTCTGTGAAGCTAAAGCGCTGGATTCTCTCTCTCTCTCTTTCTCTTTCTCTTTCTCTCTCTTTCTCTTTCTCTTTCTCTCTCTCTCTCTCTCCTTGCATTCATTTTACTCTGAAATAACTTGAATAGAACTTTAGATGTTTGGGGATAAGCAGTCAGGTAGCTATTCAAAGCTATAATAAACCGCGTATTTAGTTAAAGCATTCAGAAAAGAATTGCATGCATGCATGCAAAAAAAAAAAAAACTTGTATGCCCAAAGGGATACTTTTCTTTTCCCTCTGGGCTAAGCCCCGGATGTTTATGAAACCTAGAATCACCCCTGGCCTAAACTACAACAGTTGTATGCATGACGAGGTTAGGCTATCACAGCAGGTGGCAGCCTAGGACCATTTTGAACCCTTTAGTGCCATCCACTGGCCGAAGCTTGGCTTACTTTTGTCCTCAAAAGTTTAAAACATGGTATTTTTCCCTTTCTTGCTTTCTGCTATGTATTCCTTTTCCATGCTGAGAACAACACAATATTCAGTTAGAGATTTTTGTTTCTATGTCTCATACATTCCTGGGCTCCTTATATGGCCTCCAAATACGGAGGCTATATTTGTTCCACATCCCTCCCCATCCCAAAAAAACTGACATTATCAGTCAAATATTTTGATATTAAAACTAATTAACAACCCATAATCCTACTTTATTTAATTGAGTTTATCAATGGTATTGGTGATACTTGTAGCAGCGCTGGTTTGGCTTCGTACCAATCCATGTTTCTTCTTTGACGTTTGTTTCCTTTTAACGTAGACTAGACGCATGCTGTGGCGATGAAAGAGCACGACTATGAAGGCTCAGTGGACAGTCACTACAGGATGGAGAAAGACGAGCAGCAGAAGCAACCAATAGCAGCAGAGAGGGTAAAGGTGGAACCGTTGGATGAGGAAAAATGATGAGAGGTACCTCCCACGAGGGATCAGCGATAAAGGATGGTGCAAACCTACCATTACGCACCTCAAAGGACCCCATAGACCTCCTTTCAAGACTGGGTATGATTCGTATTAATTTCAGGAAGAAGCACTGGGCCTTATTTAACCTGCCCGATACCTGTTTTCTTGAATGTTGCATTAAACTTTTTTATTTGGACAGAGATGTGGTCCTGACTATTACATATGATGTCTGGGTGAAATTTGTCTACCTGATTAATTTCTAATTTAATTTACAACTCAAAATGAGTCCGAATACTTTCTGAAACTGACGCACACACATCCACAGAAACACACACACGCACGCACACGCGCACGCGCACACACACACACACACACACACACACACACACACACACACACACACACACACACACACCTCTTTCCTTCAAAGCTTCATCTTTTCCCCCATCACTGGTGAATCATTTTCAACAATTCCCATGAAGCCATTCAGATAGTTAGTGGTGTTAACAAAACAGTAACCTTTATTCATCTCTATACAGAAAACATGGACGATGCACTAAAACAAAGATACAAATTATTATGTAAAGCTTGGTCATTAATAAACAATTACAAAAAGTAATTGAAAAGTAAAAAATTAATTTGGGTAATATTATTACGACAACATCAGTATTAAAGTTGTATAATATCATGATACAACCTATGGATGAATGTAAACAGTTTTGAATGTTAATGTATGCCATAAGTCGTACATTTCCAAGTATTAAAAAACATGGGGCTGGGGGATAGCTTATATCTTTCATGCCAGCCAGCCTTTGAGTCATGAGTTGTAATAGGATAAATGACCACTTCATGCGTGTGTTTTTGTGTGTTTGCGTGCGTGCGTGCGTGTGTGTGTGTGTGTGTGTGTGTGTGTGTGTGTGTGTGTGTGTGTGTGTACAGCTTTATAACATTATGCACTGAGAATATAATTTACTGAACCTATACTGTGCTGGTTACATGAAAACAATAAATGCTGTTCAAATCAAACAATCACAGCTTATGTATTGCTGGTGATGGAGCTCACTGTACTGAAATTATTTGTATTTACATATTAATGTAGGTATATCATTGACCCCATTGATGGGGATGTTGAAAGATGAGGCATGAGATGAAATTAATCGTGAATTAAGTAATTCAATATTGAAACACATTAAATACACATAGAAATGAATAAATACACAAAAAAATATGAAAACAAGTAGTTATAGAAAATTACATGGGTTGCATTTATTGAAGTATCTATTTCACCCTTTACTTAATTATGGCTCTATGTCTTTATTTCACGTTTATGATTTAGTTATGTATTTAATATTGTCACATTTGGCATACAAAGTTACTGTAGAGGCTAGCAATCAGACCAGCTGATTCAGATAAGGTTGAGACATCTTAACAATACAAAGTTTTGTCCAAAATAAATCCATATTTAGTTGTAAACAGCTGCTGCCTTTTGTATGGCATGATGAAATCTAAGCTTTGTATCCGCCCTTCCGTCTTTATATCAAGCATGAGATAGGACAAAGCAAATACAACCAAAGCTAGATTTTAAAGTGGAGGTTGTGTGAAAATCAGGTATGATGTCAACGGTGTCTGCCCATTCAATCCAATCCAATCTCTGTTGCCGCTTTCACACCAAAAAGAACCGAGAGCCAGTTCCGGGCTGGTGCTAGGGCCAGTTCCAAACTGGTTCCAGCCTTACCCCAGTTAAGAACCGGTTGGTTTCACACCGGCCAGAGCCAGCCATAGAGCCGGCGTGAGCAACGTCATGACGTCACTACAAACGTCTCCGCTAGTGAGCTTGGACAGAAGCATACGGCCGACATCTTTCTTTATTCTGGGTGGAAATAGTAACATAGTTACGCCATTAAATGCGTTTATGGAAACATTTTTAGCGAGAAATGTGCATTTTACTTTCATAATGTTCGCTCGGTGAATGTGAAGGATGTTTGGTTTGATAGTTATGACGAAGAGGGAACGCTCCGTTCACTTGCATGGACACGGACTCATCTAGCTGCGTTGGCGCGTTGACGCGTTGAACCACCACTACAATGATCAAGCGTCAGGTTAGGCGCGCAGAAGAACCCTCGCGCCAGTTTCAAACACAACAACAACAATTTCGTCTTCGATTCAATCCGTGTATGGTTCGTTCTTTGAATATTCCGATTTAAAACAAAATCAGAAAAAACAAAAAAGAACCATACACGGATTCACGTCCATTGTTTACTTCGGTGTTTTAAAAAATGCCGGTCTTCGTTGGTCTTCCTGTTTATGAAGGTTCGGATAACTCCGCCCCCTGCCCCCGGCGTAAAAGCGGTTCTAGTTCTAGCCCAGCTCTAAAGTGGGGCCAGAGTTGAACCGGTTTTTAGGGGCCGGAGCCGGTTCTTTGGCGGTGTGAAACCAAAGCCCTGGCCCTAGCTCCGAACTGGCCCGGAACCGGCCCCGATTTTGCGGCGGTGTGAAAGGGGCATGTGTGAGTTTGTGTTTGTAATAGTGGGTGAGACCAGGATATGGTCTGTTAGATTCCCCTTTTCAGCCACTAGATGTCAGCAACGGCTTGGATAAGAATCACCCAAAAACAAATTGACCTCGTCAATGACTCCAGCCATGCATGTGTGTTCGGGGCGTATTTTATTTCAATGAATCAGTCAGTCTTCTTATTTCCGTTCAGTCTGGCAAACATCTTGGGTCCACAATTGATTGTACAACATCTGAGTCCAGCCCAAAGGGGAGCATGAGTTACTTCTGCCCTGATTCCATGTGTAACCATACACATGATGCGTCTGATGGAGACCAGAGCTGGGTGAGGTGCACGGTCTTCCCCGTAGGTCTCTGAACCCCCTATTGTCTCAATGTGCATCATCACCTCACCCGGCTCCCTCCAGCCGAACTCTCTATTAGTCAGTTCAACATCGAACCTCGGGGTTCGCAGTGGGTGTCTGGTGACCACCATGAAATATGGGGACACTGGGGTGGATCTGCCTCGGCCCTCATTTCTTATTGGCTATCCTCCTCTTCCTGGTCGCAAGCATGTCGTAGAAGGGGTCCCTGCTGATGCTTGCTCTGTGATGGGGAAATAAGACAGGAGAATATTGATGAGGTGAGAGCGCACTTTGAATCGTTTTTTGTGGTTTTTGCAGATTCTTTGGAACATTTATATTTCTGAGAGGCACATCACATCGATGCAGCAGCAGCAGTAATAACATCCACCTTGTGTGTGTTATACTTCAGACCTTAGGTTATTCAGTGACCAAACCTTTTTGTCGTTGTGGAAATTAGTAATAAATTATACATGTGGAAGGTAAAGGACAGAGGGAAAACAAGGCAGCTACTTGCAGCTCCGAGAGCTGAGAAGCCATGGCTGTGGGAACTGTTCATGCCTATCTCTTTGTTTTGCGTCCAGATGAGAACGGTACTGACTCATCCTCTGCTTTCCCATCAGTAAGAGCACCGGATATGCTGAACATTCATTTGTGTGCCTGTGTGTGTGTGTGTGTGTGTGTGTGTGTGTGTGTGTGTGTGTGTGTGTGTGTGTGTGTGTGTGTGTGTGGGTGTGTGTACATGTGTGTGTGTGAATGTAGCACCAACCCTCAAACCAATTCTCACCCTTGCTGAGGATTCTGATAACTACTGTGTGTGTGTTTGTGTATGTATGCGTGTGTGTGTGTATGTACTGTGTGTGTTTTGTGTACATAGTTGCTGACCACGGGACAGTCTACCACCAGACCAGCTGAGTCAAGACGCTATGCGTTGGGAGAGGCAGCACAGAGTCTAGGCTTGATGCTGAGGTCAGCAGCCATTCAACGCTATACACACAGTCAGTGATGACCGCCTCCCCCGGTCATATACTCTAGAGAGGCCCTTCAACATGGCTCAGTAACTGCTATGATTGACTATTGACTGCTTAGTAATTCCTCTATGCATTAATCATCTATGTAACACTTAAAGTGCATTTATTTTTTTTACATACAGGTAATTTATGAGCCGATCGGGCTAAAGGGCGTTGGCTCAAGGATGGCGGTGGACATAGGAGCTCGAACCCAGAACCTCTGGGATGGGACTCATAACCCCTGGTCTAGACTCAATTATCCTGCACCTATCCTTAACGAGTGTCTCGCTACAATGGTCGGCATACAAATCAATGATGACAACGGACCCGATAGAAATAGGCATGGCTAGGTATGCTAACTGCTACGCCAGCGCTGCATGTGATACCATGTAGTACCAATGGCAGCTATGTGGTACGATAGGAAGCCTTTGTTACAGTGTGTGCACGATGCAGCTAGAGAGCTCACTTGAGATCTAATGCAGGTCAGTAATGTTACTGCTAATAGAGAGACAGCCCCCCCTGCAGAGGGGTTTCAATTGAATTAGATTGAATACACAGTGGGGGTCCCTAAGAAGGCTGTCACGCACGCACGCACACACACACACACACACACACACACACACACACACACACACACACACACACACACACACACACACACACACACACACACACACACACACACACACACACACACACACACACAAAGACACAAAGAGCATTCAGAATTCTATATCTGTACCAAGTATCATCGGGGGCAGCGAGAGAACCACAAAGACAATGGAAGACACGTTCCCTTCTCTCCCCAAGGGCGGGAAAGGAGGGGGGGGGGGGGTTGGAAAGTGAATCAACGAGGCAATAAAAGGGCGGACCGACGTTCCCCTCAGGCCGCCTCACGTTGCCCCTTCTCTCTGCGTGGAGAGACCCTCACGCAAACAAGGTTTCCAGTGACAAGGAGGGGGCAAAATAATGATGATGTCTGAGGTCTGGTCCAGGAGCCCATACCTCTGGCCTAATGGAACCCCATGGGTCAATGCTAAGGGCACTCCCATCTCGTTAGGAGCTCAGGGGGCGGGGCTTATAATATGATTCTCTAGCCTTGTATTGATGCATGAACCCGTATTGACAAGGACCAGGCCAGGGGAGGGGGGGGGGGGGGGGGGGGGGGGGGGGGGGGGGGGGGGGAGTAATATGATGACCAGCAGGGTGATCAACTACCCACTGGGTGCAATTATACGCAACACTTTGATTCCTTGATCACATTTAACACAGCGGCATTTGGTTACAGGAAATGGAATTGAGCGTGTGTTGCTAAAAAGCAAACAAAGGGTGTGTGTGTGTGTGTGTGTGTGTGTGTGTGTGTGTGTGTGTGTGTGTGTGTGTGTGTGTGTGTGTGTGTGTGTGTGTGTGTGTGTGTGTGTGTGTGTGTGTGTGTGTGTGTGTGTGTGTCTTCCTTCCTTCAGTCAAGGTCAAAGGAGAACAGCCAGACAGGGGAACAGCCTTGGCATTTGGCTAAGTGCCCTTATAGTGAAAATGGATACCGACGGACAAGTCTCTCTCTCTCTCCCGCTCCCTCTCTCCCTCTCTCCCTCCCCCCTCTCTCTCTCTCTCTCTCTCTCTCTCTCCCTCTCCCTCTCTCTCGCTCTCTCTTACTTGATGGATTTGATCCACTCCTCCTTCTCCTCCGGTGTTGGTGCTGATATCCTGTACACCACGTGGTTGCCCTCGACGACGCGGCCGTCGGCCTCTGTCTTGCAGGCCTTGATCACCTGACCCTTGTGGTTGGGGTTGTACAGCTCAAAGCAGTTCTAGTCAAGGAAGGAAACAGAGAGCATTGGATTGGATTCAATCGGGGTGAGGGTCTATTTGCTTTGCTGTGTTATTATGCATTTTCGCACAAACAAACAAGGACAGATTTCTTGTATATGTAAAGATATATTCCCCCAATATTATAGACAGATCTCAATGTGAACAACAATTATTCTATCTTGTCATCATGGAAGTTATTAACTTAATTAGTTAATGCAGAAATATGCACTCATTTAACGTTGATAAATGTATTATTACCATTTATCATTTAATAATGGTGTTCATATTAACTAAGGTGCTGGTGTTCATGGTAACTAATGCATTAATATATTCATTATTCAATAGGGTTAGAGTTCACCCTAACCCACTACCCTTACCCTTGTCCCAATGCTGATGCTTATAACTGCATTAACTGGTTCATTAACGGTTAATTCGTGTGTGTGTGTGTGTGTGTGTGTGTGTGTGTGTGTGTGTGTGTGTGTGTGTGTGTGCGCATGTTTCTGTTTGTGTGTGTGTGTGTGTGTGTGTGTGTGTGTGTGTGTGTGTGTGTGTGTGTGTGTGTGTGTACTGTGTGTGTTTTGTGTGTGTGTGTGTGTGTGTGCGCGTGTGTGTACTGTGCGTGCGTGCGTGCGTGTGTAAAACAGCCAACTCTCACTAAAATGTCTAGCCATCGTGTCCATTATTATTCCACAAGAACCAGTGAAAGGTTTACTAAAAGTTCCTCAAGCCGAAAGTGGAAGATATAATCAGATGGTATTCTGAAGGTGCGTCATGGAGATGTAGTCTTTATAGCGGACGCTGTGCTCCGCAGCGGACATCAAGCACTACAGGAGCAGAGGCGGGCACAGGGGTCGGGGCTCTTACAGGTTTCCTGGGCTCGTCCACCTCTCTGATGCTCAGGTTCTCCAGGGGAATGATGCCCCGAGGTTCCTTGTCCTGGAAACACACACACATGCATGGAAACACACACACACACACACACACACACACACACACACACACACACACACACACACACACAAACAGAAACATGCGCACACACACACGCAGGGCAACACACACACACAAACATTCACGTTAGAGAACTCAAACACATTAAAAACAATATTGATAAATACATTAAGATAAAACAATTTTGAAAAAGAGAGAGGTCTAGAGAGTGTGCGTGCGAGGGATAGTTGCCTCTCACCCTCTTGTCATTGCGTGTTATATAGATACAGAGACGTGTCTGTCTGTGTGTGCGCTCACTGTATGTGAATCAATAAGCAGTGTGTCTGAGCGTTAGTGAGCGTTGGGGGATGGGGGAGCTTTCATGGGGGATGGGTAGCATGGTTCCAGGCCAGTGGCAAACTGGGGGGGGGGGGTTAATGGGCTGGGGTGAGGGGCGCTCTCCTCACTTAACCAGGCCAGATGTGTTTCAGACTTCCCAGATGTTTCCCATGATGCATCTTGTTAACTGCTGGGATGAGGTTCATTTAGGTCATAGAGGGGGTTGTGATAGAGTAGGGATAAAGTCCCCTCTCTCTCTCTCTCTCTCTCTCTCTCTCTCTCTCTCTCTCTCTCTCTCTCTCTCTCTCTCTCTCTCTCTCTCTCTCTCTCTCTCTCTCTCTCTCTCTCTCTCTCTCTCTCTCCCATCCCCCCTCATCCCCTATCTCTGTCATAATGTCTGGCTCTGTGCTATACAGTCAGCTTTCCAATTGTCTTCCAATCCCATGGTGCATGACAGACAACCATGTATTTAACACAGGGGTTCCTCCACGTAAGCAGGCAACACTGCACAACACACACACACACACACACACACACACACACACACACACACACACACACACACACACACACCCCAGACCCTGCTTACCGTTGTGTACTCAAAGTAATAGAGACAGTTATCGGTGAGGATGAACCATCTCCTCTTCCACGTCTTCACCCTCCCGCCTGCAGGAGGAGAGAGAGGGAAAGAGGACAAGCATGAGAGAGAGAGGGGGAGGAGGGAGAGACCGGGAGAGAGAGAGGAAGACAGAGCGGCAGAGATGGGAGGAGAGGGAACACAAACAGTTTGGGTTATAATTAAGGAACAAGATATGTAAAGAAAAAACAGAAAACCAAGGCAGTGCAGTGATGGGAGGCCCGTTGGCGCTCATGGACACCTAGGGGGCCGTGTTACCTGGGGACAGGGTGGGCAGAGGGCCTCTGTCCCCTGGGGACCCCCCTACCATATGCACCTGTCACATCTGGTTCCAGATCAGAAGCTCCACTCATTAGGATTCAACTCAACGGGTGGCTGAACCCCTCTCCCTGTCTGTCCCTGTACCTCTCGCTCCTGTTTATTATTTACCCATTTCGCATCCAAGGCGAAATTATTCTCCAAAGCGGTGAATGCCGCTGGACTAACCTCCACCAGAGAACCCTGCTTATGAAGGTAGAGGAAAGAGAGAAGAATGAGACAAATATGGTGAAGGTGGCTTCAGCTCCTAATGTTCCAACTCGTGAAACCCTTTTTTAATCATTGCTTCTAACAAATCAATAGATTCAATCGTACAGCATATTGATCAAGTGAATGGTCTGCACACACTGATATGAGCTGCTTTTACTTTCTTCCGCAGTGTTACATTGTCTTTCAAACACATTACATCTCCATCTCCACCGGCTTGACTTCTCCTCAGGCCAAACTAGATTACAGACTGTCCTCATTATCCAGATTATTACTGGGATTATCAGATTTTCTGTTTAATTAACCCGTCAATGGTGTAATGAGTCAGCAACTGATGTAATCAAACTTAATTCCCTGGTCGGCTCTCAATGGGCAGTCTGCTCACCACTTTGAAAGCTGCATTGTGTGTGTGTGTGTGTGTGTGTGTGTGTGTGTGTGTGTGTGTGTGTGTGTGTGTGTGTGTGTGTGTACGTGTGTGCGTGTGCGTGTGGTCGTGTGTGTGTGTGTGTGTGTGTGTGTGTGTGCATGTGTGTGCGCTGTTTAAGCACGGACCAAGTCCGAATAAACATGCTGCAATGCTGACGTTACAGAACGCATGCATTCAGAGCAGTTAGTGATGTCATCAAAATGCCTTGCTCGTTCAGAAGAGTGTTGTCAGTCTTTTAGTAGTTCAGTTTCCAGCCGTTAATCCGTCATGCATCGTGTTATCCCCCTTTTAAGAATAAGAGCATTAAGTGTTACATACATTGCTAAACATTTTAATATCATTCACGATTCTGGTCAGACGTCTTTACCCAAAGCGACTCATGGATAAATGCCATTAAGGAGCAGGTACTAGTAGCAGCCTACCCGAAGAAGCCTACAGGTAGACGGCAGACAATGTTTACATGAATCACAGTCAGCATGCGTCGGCTACAAGGATCTTTCTGCTGCTGTTCCCCGCCTCTCTTTGCTTTGTCCCACATCAGGTTGGGCTTGAACACGACCTCCTGGCTGAGGCGTAGCCAAACCCTCTCATCCCCACAACCAAGACCCCTATCAGGGCTTTAGCTGGTGCCGCGCAGGCCTCCTCCAGACTACCACTCTCTCTCCTAAAGACCCAACAGGCTACCAGCGGGCCGACGACGGCGTGTGAAACAGACTCAGCTGCTCCCCCTGAGCTTGGATGCATTCACTCAAACCCCCGCACAGGCTTGAAAAAAGGCAAAAAAAAAATACTATCAAAGACGTGGTTGGGATGTCTTCATTAGGGTTATCATGGATGGTTAGTGCTGGGGGGGATGGGGGTGATGACGGTGTGCTCAGGCCCAACGAGAGGCTTGGTCCAGGGGGATCGGCAGGAAGAAGAAGTAGCACTCTGCTAATGAGCGCTCAGGATGGAGGCTCCCTACCGCGGGGGAAGCGGAGGAGTCCAACTAGCCTTGACAGTGCTCATTAGAACTAGGTCTGTTTATAATGGAACAATACGTGTATAAATAAAGAGGAATGTTCCTCTTTCCTTTGCCAGCAAGGGGATAGGAGCGAGGATCGGGGAGAGGGAGCGGGAGGGAGGGGGGGGGGGGGGGTTGCGTCGGATGGGAGCTAAAGATAGCGGGAAGTTCGCTGGTGGGAAATGCTGGAGCTAAAAATTAATTTGGCAAGCGAAGACGGTCGGGGACATAGGTGGTGTGAGATAGAGAGATAGTGACAGACAGAGAGAGAGAGAGAGGTACATTGAGAGAGAGGGAGGTAGGGGGACACAGAGACGAGAAACATCTGGGGGAGATAGGGAGAGGGATTGAGGCACGGAGCAGATGAAAAGGAACATAAAGAAATACTGAAAGAGAGAGAGAGAGAGAGAGAGAGAGACGATGCAACAGTGCAGGAGAAAGATAGAGGCAGTAGAGAAGTGGAGAAATGGCTCTGCGATGAAGTGCAATGAGTAGTAGAGGGATGCGGGTATCCAGCTGTGCTTCTGCAAGACTAGACTGGAGTTGCGTCACCTCAGAGAAACACACACACACACACACACACACACACACACACACACACACACACACACACACACACACACACGTACACACGTACACACACCCGTCCCAGAGCACGGGCCTAAGCAGCAGCCACAGCCTTGCTGGGGCATGTGTGTGTGTTGTTGTCCAGCATGCGCCCCAGAAGGCCCCAGGGGACAGAGCTGGGTCTCCTGTGGTCCCCAAACACCAGCTGAGCTGCAGTCACTGCTGGGTGACAGTAGTTACTGAAATGGATGCTGTCGGTGTTAGCAGCACTATTTTTGAACGCAGCTTTTGGTGTCACCCCTTCGTCAGGTGATAAGTTGGATTGTATTTTAAAAAACTTCTGACTTATTTTTGGAAGCGGGACATTTAGCACAACGCAGGTGGACTTGATCCTTTTATTACAGACTGCTACAAGAGATGAGGTGTGATGCTGATATCCCAAACAGAGCCACTTTAAACCAGTATGCCGCTAACAGCGCAGCTACAGCCAGGAGCTAACAACTCATCTACTGCCAGTCGCTAACAGTTCAGCTACAACCAGGTGCTAACAGCACTCATACAGCCAGGCGCTTACCGCTTGGCTACAGCCAGGCTCTTAGAGCTCAGCTTCAACCGGGCTCTAAGAGCTCAGCTACAGCCAGGCTCTAAGAGCTCAGCTACAGCCAGGCGCTAACAGATAAGCTACAGCCAGGCGCTAACAGATGAGCTACAGCCAGGCGCTAACAGATAAGCTACAGCCAGGTCATAGTGTTGTGGGGAGCGGGTCAAGAAAGCAGTTGCTGAAGAGATTTTCTATTTGTCTTTTTCAAAGCAGCCATCCAGCGGTTAACAGAGAAGGGGTTTGGGGGGGGGGGGGAGGGGGAGAATGGAGGAGAACAGGAGGGTACCTACCTCCTGATGCAGAGAGCAAGGTAGTAGCGACAGCCAATCACAGGACAGAGTAAAGAGGTGAAAGGTGAGAGGTCAGAGTGCATGGAGAGAGAGAGAGGAGAGAGCATACAACATGGGAGAACCTCTCTTTTTTTTTTTTAAGACAAACAACACAGAACAAGCACATACACATATTACCATGACGACACAGTGAGAGTAAGACCAAGAGATAGAGCTGAGGAAGAGAGAAAAGATAAAAACATGCTGGAGACGAGAGGAAAAGAGAGAGAGGAGAGGAAAGGAGAGAGATGAGAGGAGGAAAAGTGAGGACGGAAGCAGGCGGAGAGGAGAGTAAATGAGGGAAGAGGAGAGGAAAGAAGAGAAGAGAGGACAGAAGACGAGGAGAGGAGATTAGATGAGAGGGGAGAGAGGAAAGGAGAGGAAGAAGATCGCAAAGGAGGTGAGGAAAGAGGAGGATTATCGACATCAACCAAACACTCATTCAGACGTTTACATGGCACAACGCATATGCTGCTCACTTGGATGATAACATGACAAATACCTTGAGAAAGGGGGGCTGGGGAGACAAGCTTTTCTTAAATTATTGCTCATACCTAGCTTCAAGAGCCATCCTTCTCTGTCAGGGTTGAAGAATGTGTGCGTCAAATCGTTCCCATCATCCTCTGGGATTTTGAATGGCTCATTCTTGATGCTGTCGTATAGATTCTGTGGGGACAGAGGAGTGAAAGAATGTGTCACATGGAAGAACTGAACACACAAACACACACACACACACACTGACACACTGACACATGACGGATATAGATTGGGGAAATTACAGAAACATACAAGGATATCCCAAGGGACCGCATATGCACGCACAGTCCCAGATGGGGAACGGCACACAATACTCACATCCAATTACAGGTACACATATGCTTGTTATTAAACAACAAACACACACACACACACACACACACACACACACACACACACACACACACACACACACACACACACACACACACATGAAGGTGTGTATAGAAGGTGAAAACATCCTATAAACCTATTAGAATTCCCAAACATACAACTCACGTCAATGCTTGCAAATGCCATCTCTCTCTCTCTCTCTCTCTCTCTCTCTCTCTCTCTCTCTCTCTCTCTCTCTCTCTCTCTCTCTCTCTCTCTCTCTCTCTCTCTCTCTCTCTCTCTCTCTCACACTTTCATCGGGGGGGCCTCACCCGGAGCAGCTCCTCTGGCAGGTCCCCCCCCTCGTTGATGCCTCTGTTCATGGAGATGAAGCGCTCGACGGCGGGCTTGTCGCGCACGTTGGGGTTGTGGAGGCTGGTGTTCAGCATGATGATGGCGAAGGATAACACGTAGCAGGTGTCTGGGGGACGGGACAGGGGGACGACACAGTCAGATGACAGCAGGGAGAACAGTGAGTGAATGAGTGAGGAAGAGAGTGGATCAATAATGAGTCATTAATTTCCATCTGTCCGCACTCTTCTTGATAGTTCATCTCTCTCTCTCGCTCTCTCGCTCTCTAGCTCTCTTTCTCTCTTTCTCTCTTTCTCTCTCTCTCTCTCTCTCTCTCTATTTTCTATCTGGCTTGGTGTTGTAGTATAATAGTATCAAACACATCGGATTTCTTGAGAATGGCAAGTTGGAAATCTCACAAACAGCCACGAACACACACAGCTTTCTCTAAATATTATATTTCTATCTGTCAGTTGTCGGCTGTTAACATAGCAGAATCAAGGCTTTAATTTGGCTTTCTGTCGGAAACTAGGCTAGTCCTTTATCATTACCATAATAATCTCTTGCTTATGATTCTAATAGCATAACGATTTCACCAAAACACCAAGGCTATGTTTAATTTGTACCTCTGTTCTGGTTCTTTTGTCTTTTCGTTTAGTTCTAATTTGAACAGGATCTTTCCCTTCTAATCCGTACGTTCTGAGCCTGCAGGTTGACCGCAGAGGGGATCAAACCCTGATCCTTTCAACCCAGGAGCCGGTACACCCTGGCCTCTACACTACCCCGCTGTTCTCTCTCTCCCACTGCATTCTTAACATTCACTCTGCTCGCCCGGGGATACCTCAGGGAGGGGGGGGGGGGGGGGGGGGGGGGGGGGGCTGCCACTACTTCCTGTCTGAGCAAGCGGGGTTAACGGGGGCGTCTGGGGGTCTGACCTGTGGACTGGAAGACCCCCGGGTTACACTGGCAATAGCGAGAGGCGAACGCCTCCATCATCCGGTCGATCTTCTGGGCCTCGCCGGGCAGACGAAAGCTCCACAGGAACTGACTGCAGCAGAGGGGAGGAAGAGGTTTATCATCCGGGCCAACGCCATGGAAAAAGATCCTCAGCGGAGCTTGCATAGACAAGAGGGCTCCTTAGACATGAGGGTTTGCATAGACACGAGACATAACAAAATGCAACGGTTTACACTCAAAGGAAAACAAGTGCAGGGGAAGTTCTTCGTTAATCAGGTGCAGCCCGACGTGCTTGGCTGGGATACATCAGCAAAAAAAAGATGGAAAACGGAGAGAGAAGGAGGAGGAAGACCAAAACAAAAGGATGAAGATTATGACAAAAGAACAATAACAGATCGGACCGCTTGATGGATGGCAGAGAGACGTTGGAAGAGGATGAAATGGAAAGAGGAGAGGGATATATAACTTTAATTGGCAGGGGGTAGTCTAAAGGAACCACACGAGGGGGAGATGAAGACTACAGAGAGCTCAGTGGGCCCAGAGGTGAGTGTTCTTCAGACTGACCGCAGTGCCTGGACCAGGTTGAGATCGGCAAACTCATGCAGCTCCACAAACGCCTGGAGCACCTGGAGGTTGAAGTCATCCCTAAGGGGAGGGGGGATAGAGAGAGAGAGAGAGAGAGAGAGAGAGAGAGAGAGAGAGAGAGAGAGAGAGAGAGGAGAGAGAGGAGAGAGAGAGAGAGAGAGAGAGAGAGAGAGAGAGAGAGAGAGAGAGAGAGAGAGAGAGAGAGAGAGAGAGGCATTTAATCAGAATCAGCTGTGTTTTCTCCAAGGATTCAGTATTATTCACTGAGGCAATCCAATACTTCTGAAGTCTCATTTATACGGAATCTACTTGTGTCATTCATGCAAAAACAAATACCAAACACTATTTTCATTTTCACCCTCTCTCAACCCACACCTCATCGGTCATGCAAACAGTCCCTGAACCCCCGTGGAGGATACGGTGAGGGGCTCTGGGAAGATGTAGGAGGGCAAATGCAGCATGACTCCAAGATCAAATGTGGACTAAGACAAGGTCTCCTATGTGGAAGGTCCCTGCAGCCTGTCTACGGCATTCCTGCCATAGTTCTGCTCTTCGGGAAGACTGGCTGCACGAGGCCGTGTTGTGAAGTCTGGATGCAATTTAATGTGCACGGACACACACGTATATACACACACACACGCGCGCGCGAGCGCGCACCATGCGCACACATTCTTCTAATTTTCAGTGCATCTAAGGCTGTGACTGGCTCGGCACCCACACACACACGCAAACACACACCCACCCACACACACACACACACACACACACACACACACACACACACACACACACACACACACACACACACACACACAAACACACAAGCACACACACTCACTTCCAATCTTCGTATACCTAAGGCTGTGTGGGCTCTTTAAACATGGTGGATCAAAGGGCCTGTTGGTTCTGACGAGAAGCAGCCAGCTAGCCCAGTCAGCCACACAGGCTGGGCAGTGTCCAGTGTGTGGTGGACTGGGCCGATGAAGGTCTCCTTTTCTTCATGGGTTTTCCTTCAGAACCGTGTTTGTTTAGCCGCCAGGCATTGCGTTCCGGTGCCCCCGAAACACACTCTTTGTATTGTGTGTGTCGTTGTTGGCAATCTGCACATGGCAGCCATGCAGCGCAGGAAACGTGCTTTCATGGATGTTTTTATTGAAGACAGAAGACAGTTTTTCTGATTTTTTTGGTGTGTGAGGAAAGAGAGGAGAACGGGGGTGGAGGGGATTTGAGGAAGGAGCTAAAACTTGGCAAAACGTCCTTTTTGTTTTCAGACAACAAAAGATGATACCGAATCCATCGTAGCAATGGAGTACGTTTCAACTCAACGTTTCAAAGGAGATTTTTGCTTTGGGTTGCTTTGGTTCTCCTGCTTGTTTGTGTATCTCTGGAGACTGGCGGCTGTCTGTGTATATGGTGTCCTGGGAGGTTTGAATAAGCCTGTACAGCAAAACAGTGTTGTTTACACTGAGGGGGATTGCAGAAGACAGGGACGACACGTAAAATAACAAACGGATTAGAGCGTGACGTGTTTAAATGTCTCACAGATGGACAGGCTTTTCTTTATAGTTCAAGAGAAAAATTAATACATCTATATTGATGGTGTGCATCATTCCAGATATATGTCATCCACGTTCCTATGCTAGAACTACAACCACAACACTATTCCGACTCCCGGTGTCTTCCTATGTGGAATACAGAAATAGGGTACATCGGTTGCATACACTCCAAAAATGCATGGGAAAGGAGGTTAGTATTCAAAAAGAAGCGTATTCAAAACGAGAGCAGAGCAAGGTGTTTTCAGTGCTGGGCTCAAAGCCCCCCGAGATGCCCTCTTCGTTTGATCCAGTCCCCCACTCTCCTGCCCTCCTTCGTCGGCTGTCCCTCCTTCACATCTGCCCCCCTCTCACTTCTCCTCGCTTTCTCCCTTCTTCCAGACCCCCCCCCCTCTCTCCCTCTTGAAGATGCAATTATCCACCGTGTAATGATAGGTTTCAACTGCTGGCATCGACTCAATTAGTGCTAATTAATGAGTAGGGGTCCTTCCACCAAGTTAGTGCAGCCCTTTGATGATCGACCACTTGAAGGAAGCTTCAATGAGGCACACCACCACTCCACCACCACTGTTCCAGTCCCCCTCCAAGTAACACACACACACACACACACACACACACACACACACACGCATAAACAAACCAAAACCAACACACAAAGGAGTCCCTAGAGTACCTGCCCCCTTGCCAGCAGCATGCACTCAGGTACACACACACACACACACACACACACACACACACACACACACACACACACACACACACACACACACACACACACACACACACACACACACACACACACACACACACACACACACACACACATTTACGCAACAGAGAAACACACTCGTATACATATTATTTATTTCCTTCATGGGACTAATTGAATAGTGTAGTTTGTTGCATTCGTTTAAACCTACCAAGGTCCCATCAGCAGGGCGATGTAAAGTAGGCCAACACTCAACTGGTTCAACTTTAATTCATTAATTAATTGAATAAATCATAGATTCAACAAAACGATTTAAACAAATGAAAATGTCATTCATCATCAGACCGCCCCTGATGTCCGAATCTCCGAGCTTTCCCGTCCAAAACTAAACCTCAGCTTAACCCTCCAAAGCCCGGGCAGCATCGCTGACTGTGCACTTGACCGCTTAATCCGACCGTGAACCTACAGATGTCGGGGCAGCTTAAACAACCGGCACATCGTCTTTTGTGTCCCTGTTCTTTTTTTTTTACGAGCCATCGGTGGGGCCCTCTGAGCTCTGAGGGGCCCCGACACCGACGTCGCCGCCCGAGAGTGTCGAAAAATCGACCGCTTTCATCCCCGAGGTGGAAGCCATCTGCGGTGGGTTCAGTGAGCCGCGAGGGGAAGCGGGAGGACTGGGGGTTGCGGTGAAGTGGACTGGGGGACTTTGTGGGGGGGGGGGGGGACTGAAGGTTGGGTCTCTTACCTCTCCCCGAGGTAGTCCCCGATCACCGTCTTGTTGAGGCCCTCTCCCTTGTAGAGGAACTGGGAGACGTCTTCTGGGGTGTGCTGCAGGAGGTCGTTCTCCAGGAGGAACTGGATCCCCTGGTGAGGGGGGAGGGAGGGGGAGGGAGGGGAGGGGTTGGGTGGGGGAGGTTGTTAGTATTCATTAAGGTCAGGGATGCAGTGTAACTGTAAATGCAGTTAAAGCAAGGAGACCCCCAAGAGCTGCACTGGAATACTGAATAAAACCAGTGGACTAAAACTAGTGTATATTTATATTCAAGAATTAGTGTAAAGTATTTTGTATTTTAACTTGTATTACATTCCTTGTATGGATGAATGGGGTAGTAAATAACAATCTGATTCTACCTTTTTGGGATCCATGTTGAATTTCTTCCTCCCCATGGCAATCTGTTTGTTTCTTTGTGTTGTTTTGCTGTTGCAGAAGAAAAAAAGAGATAAATTATACAGCGATCCCAAATGGCATTGCAATCAAGGCCATACAAACAATAATCCTCACCATCATTACTGTTGTAATTACAGTGCAAGTTCAAGCCCTGTTTGCATGCCATACACATCCATTACGGTATTGATAGTGAACAGGTACAACAATGGCCGCCTCCTGCAGCCCATTAGCTTGAAATATGTCCTCTAAAAGACCCACACACACACACACACACACACACACACACACACACACACACACACACACACACACACACACACACACACACACACACACACACACACACACACACACACACACACACACACACCTGAATGAAGTTGATTGATGGGTACATAAGTCAGCGTGGCCTTTGCCTGGTACTGCACACAACACTAATAAACACACAAAGACGCATGCACACAGATTCACATATACATGCACACAGACACACACACACCTGACAGCAGACACAGTGTGCCCTGCAGTGACTCATGTATGGCTAGAGAACTGTACATTCAGTGTGATTAATTGTCCTCGGGGCAATAATAGCACACGCAGACTGTGATTGATCCGTGGACATGAGCATCAATAGGTCAGGGCGTTTAATAGTCCTTCTCATGCGCCTCCGTGGGCAAACAGGTCAGATTGAGCAAGGGGTTGCATCAAGTTGTTAGTTAATACACACACACACACACACACACACACACACACACACACACACACACACACACACACACACACACACACACACACACACACACACACACACACACAAGCAAACACACTCCTGCACACAGACACACGCACTTTAATATTGAAGAACCAATGTACCCACCTCTCTCCGACACATGTGAGCTGCTCAATTTCCGTCATGACTTCTGCTATCTCGAACTTCAACCTCTGAGAGAGAGAGAGAGAGAGAGAGAGAGAGAGAGAGAGAGAGAGAGAGAGAGAGAGAGAGAGAGAGAGAGAGAGAGAGAGAGAGAGAGAGAGAGAGAGAGAGAGAGAGAGAGAGAGAGAGAGAGAGGAAGAGAGAGAGGAAGAGAGAGAGAGAGAGAGAGAGAGAGAGAGAGAGAGAGAGAAACAGACAGAAATGTTCAATAATAAATAAGATAAAGACGACAATATGAAAGTAATAAAATTCCATTAGCCGTGTGGGCATAAGACGGGTGCTTTCACACATCGCCATGTTTTCATTTCAGAAGATTGACATCAGAAACCAGCCCACCCCCTGGGAAGGCGCTCTGCTTCCTACTGGAGGAATCTGCACCGACTGATAAGAACACAATCACAGTCCTGACATGCATAATGTGCACATTGTGCACATGTTGCCCACCTCTCAGGTACAGACACATGGCAGGTATAGACAGACACACACGCAGACACAAACACGCAGAAACACACACACACACACACACACACATTAAAACACATGCACTAACGCAACCTACTTCAATGTCATCGAGCAGTTCCCGTTTCCTGCGCCTGATGTTTGAAAGCTCATCTCTCTCCTCCAGCGACAGGTCCTCGGGAACTGAAACACACACACACACACACACACACCGTAATGAAATATATCACATGATTTATCACAGGTTACGACCAGCCTAGCACCCCATCCACCATCCTGCTGTTCGGACCTGACCTGGAACCATAAAGAAGGGAAATTGACGACATACACCCCCCCTAGACCCTAACAGACCCACGATGAGGCCCAGGACCATGGAAAGGGTCTCAAATGTGCACCATTTTGTACGTAGTACTACTATCAGTGGTAGTAGTAGTAGTAGTAGTAGTATGTTCAAACGGAGCAGCGACGGAGGGTAAAGTGAATGTAGTTCACAGGAAGTCTCCCGGTTTCTTGCCTTGTGGCTTGCGGCGGTGTGTGTTGCGCCAGCTCTCAGCCCACGGTGGCTGCAGCAGCGCACACACATCAGAGAGCCATCTTAATGAACCGCAGAGAGCCAGGGAGAACCCACAGCAGCTTAATTATTCCACTTGAAAGTGTCCCCCCCCCCCCCCCCCCCCCCATCCCACACAACCCCATTTAAAAACCAGGCAAGCCGCTATTTATAAAAGCCAATCCACATTGAATATCTTTTCATTAAAAAGCGAAATTTTCCTGTGAATGATTTCGACCCTGAATCCCAACTCTTGAGTTATAGGAGCCATGAAGTCTATGGGTGTGTGTGTTTGTTTGTGTGTGTGTGTGTGTGTGTGTTTCACGTGTTTGTGTGTCTTATTTCGCCAAGATCTCTCTATCTTTCACCTCTATTCATTCTTCTCTTGCCTTCTCTCTCTTTGTCTCTATATGTCTCCCACCCTCTTTAGCTCTCACAGAGACCATCCATCCATCGCTCCCTCCTCCCCGACCAACGAGTGAAGACTAGCTCTTAAATCTTCCCTCATTAAGCTATCCAAGCGAGGTCCCACTCTGTGTTGTAGTCCCTTCACGGCCTGATGACACATTTTATAACGTCACACTCTCAGATCTGTGTCTACAGTTAGCTTAAGGATACACTGACACCCCTATGCGGAAAATAAGAACTGATCTTCCCTTCAGACATGATGAAGTTATGCAAAGAGAGAGAGAGAGAGAGAGAGAGAGAGAGAGAGAGAGAGAGAGAGAGAGAGAGAGAGAGAGAGAGAGAGAGAGAGAGAGAGAGAGAGAGAGAGAGAGAGAGAGAGAGAGAGGAATCAACCTACTTTTTAATTGAGAGAGACAGAGATTTCAGATGAGACTCTGGGTCAGTGTAGCCAAAAGTATTGTCATGGAAGTGATTCGCACTCACTGAAAGACAAGTGGCTGTTCCTAGCCTGGTTATGCAACCGCACTATTGTACAATACAATACTTCACTGTGATGATGTCAGGTGGAGCAGGGGTGGCTCGTAGGCTTCCTCTAATTGGTGACTGTTCTTACTAAACAATGGAATGTGTGTGTGTGTGTATGTGTATGTGTGTGTGTGTCTGGGTCTCTGTCTGTGTATGTCTCTGTTTGTGTGCCTGTGTGTGTGTGTGTGTGTGTGTGTGTGTGTGTGTGTGTGTGTGTGTGTGTGTGTGTGTCTGGGTCTCTGTGTGTGTGCCTGTGTGTGCGTGCGCGTGTGTGCATGCGAATGACCGATTGTGGACGACCGAGATTGAGATCGTTGGCATAGAAAATATAAATGTTAATTACTTCTGGGTAACCTCAGGGCAGCTTGCAGCGATTACGCAACGGTTAACTGCAGCGCCGCTGACATTCAGCTCCTCTTTAAAACAGAAAGAAGTATCATAAAAAAGAGTGAATGGTGTCAAAAATGCACGGCATTGAGGTGTCTGTTAATTATTACGCCACAGGGGGACCCTGCTGTAATTATAGGGGGATGATGAAACATTAGTCCTTGATTGATTGAAACCAGGAGTCCATTGGAGGAATTACATTACATTTTCCTAGTGCAATATTTGGATGGTTTAGTGTAATGCGTCTCAGGTAATGAGACAAATATAGCACAGGAAATCGAATTTATGAACACATTGTCTTTGTGGTTAAGTGGCCGGGGCTGCAGAGGCTAAACAGACTCAGGCTAAAAGGAGCTCCATTCGTGAATATCCTTGTGGCAGTGTCTGTGTGGCTGATGGCTGGTTTAAGCAGCCTCACCTTGCCAGACACTGATTGCACTCTGGGCCCAGGTGAGGCTGCACACCTGTTGCACATTGAGTAATCAGTTTGCAATGCATTTGAGGTTAAACCACCTATCGCCACACACACTCCACAGGGGGTAGTCGTCCTACATGGCAACATGGAGCACCAGGCCAGGTATCATGTTCAGCCAACTGGCTTTAAAATCACCACCCTGTGTTTGAAGGAGCCCGGAAAAGCCACCTACGTGGCGTGTAGCAGTGTCGTTGCTACAATCACGATGACTCCTTATTAAAGCTGGGGTAGGCAGTTTGGATAAACCAACCATCCAATAGTTTCATTCGGGCCAAATTAAATGATTCGATAGGCATATTACAACCCTGTGACCGTCACGGGTACTGGATTTTTTTCGTCTGTTGTCAGAGCATTTTATTTGATTGCCGTCTGGGATGTAAAGACAAATTCAGCAAATTGGACACAAATTGCTTCTAAAATAAATGGCTTACTCTAGCTTTAATATAATCAGAAGCGGGAGATGGTCACTGATAAAAGCATGGCTTCCATTAATGCCGTACTTAATCTGCCATAACCCAGGCCTTTTCACTTCATCTTCATATACTTGGCTTGGGCCATAACAAGCCATCCGATAGCAGGGAGGTACTGGTATTAATGGATGTGGTCTTCTGTCTGCCTGGTGGTGGGATGTGGTGGTTGAGGGTGGTCCTACTACCAATAAGCTTATTAGCACCCACTCATCCCTCCTGGGAGTCCCGTGGGATTCCCTGAGGAAATGAGTTAAGAGTCTTTAGTCATCTGGCACACACGCATGCACGCATACAGACACACACACACACACAGATATACATACACATTGAAGTGGGAGCAAGCGCACACACACACACACACACACACACACACACACACACACACACACACACACACACACACACACACACACACACACAGACATATACACATAATCACTCGTTCAGTGTGGTTATCACACACACACCGGCCAAAAACCACCCAGACGAGACAGACGGTAGGGAATGACTGGAAAAAGGCCACAAGTTACCAAGTAGTTCTGTTAGTCACAATGGTTCAAAACCATAAAAACACACCATCCACACTCCGACGACAATCTCTATTAGCATCATTTATGTGTGGCGTGCATCGTTTCGCTACCGGCTACGACGTTGGTGGTTTGCGCTGGGTGGAGTGCCACAGATCTGGTGGTCACAGTATGGTTAGGCAAGGCGCCGGCATGCATTTCTCTAAACACCGCCTTCCGAATGACTTCTTAACAGTCTGTAACAACGTCACATGCGCGAGACACTGTCTCCTGGTACAATGAGAAGACGTAACAAACCGTGACAGACTTGATTCAGGGCGTATGTGTTGTCGACGCTCAGAGTGAGTGCGTACAAGCGAGGGCGCTGGGGTTAACGCGGCAGAGAGGAGCTTGCCAGACACTCCAGACGCCCCGACACGGGGACCGCAGAATACACACCGACGCTCCAGTCATCCCTCAAACCGCTCTGAAGAACCGATCCCCCACAAAATCCTAAGTAATTCCCCCACCCACTCCTCCCACCCAAACCTATCAAATGCTCAGCCCCCCGTTCACTGACCGCCGGGGGGGTTTCAGCGTCAGCGTTATTGACGGAGAGCGAGGTGGATACATTTGAATCACAGACACACAGACACAGACACACTATTATACATCACCACTTTGCCCTCATATTTGCATAATTATTGCTATTCTTTTCAAGTACCATGTAGACAGAATCAACCACATACTTTAGCTACTTGTTACGAGAAAGAAGGGAAAGTCCAGTTTTCCACGTCTGCGACAATTGTTCTTCAGTGTAACCAGGACTCCACTCACCACGTCCCCCACTAGTGGTGAAGTGCTCTGAACATCAGAGCTCCTGCACTCTCTAGTTCAGCCCAGGCACCAGGCCCCGGTTCAGCAGACTCCTGTGAGTGAGTCCTGGAGGTGGACAGAGCTCTTGGCCCGGTGAAGTATTTGGTCCATATAACTTGGTTATCCAAGTTGGGCCCTGGATAACAACACTGCCTGTCTGGCCGCCGGTCAATGAAGAGGGACGCAGGAAGCGACTTCCACTTTATCTTAAAGCCTAATCTGAGGCCTGTTGCCCCCAAATGATTATAATTGTACCCTGACACACAGAGAGCCACTGTATGCATGACAAGCTATAGGTCAAACAGATCTCCCAATGAACAATCTTGCTCTTCCTCTTGCACAGTGGACCAGCTGGCACTAATCTGGTATGCAATTCTCCAATCACACACACACACACACCACACACACACACACACACACACACACACACACACACACACACACACACACACACACACACACACACACACACACACACACACACACACACACACACACACACACACACACAGCTCTACAAGCCCAGTGTGAGCCCGGCGGTAATCCAGAGGAAGTGTGATGTTTGCAGCAAGGAGACAGATGTTCCTGGGCCTTTAACAGACATTGCCCCACGGCTGCCAGCCTACATTCCGGGTTCGGGGGGGGGGGGGGGGCAACAGCTGAGCGCTATTGTGTCTGGAACTGGAGCCCCCCCCCCCCTTCCACCCTATAGGTGAATGAAGCCAAGGTGCCAGAATGCTTGAAGACTTGAGTCGAAGTGAGGCGAGCTGAGGAGATATATATATATATATATATATATATATATATATATATATATATATATGACAGAATGGCAGGACAATGTCATGGAAATAATCAATCATTGTATGCCATTTAACTTCCAACACAATGACCTCTCTGAAGCATCTCTGTGTCCATTAGGATGACATAAAGGGCTCTCTGCATCATCAGCATGAGAAGATGGATTTTATTTTGGGGGTTGGGTATCGGGGCGATGGGTTAACTAAACCAGAGGATCAAGAGGTTGGACTTGGTGGATTTGTCAAAAACACACACACACACACACACACACACACACACACACACACACACACACACACACACACACACACACACACACACACACACACACACACACACACACACACACATGCAAACGCTGATCTAAAGCAATGTCTATTGCTGCCTTGCGGCGCGGCCAAAACAACCACCACCGGTGAACTGATAGGCCTGAGAAGGGCCCAGACGTGCTGGGGTGATCCCGCTCCCCCCGGGGGTCCATCAACGGGACTCTGGAGTCAGGACTGAGGTTCAGGAGGTCTTCACTACTAAGAGCATTGCAACGCTCTTCTTAACACACCATGCAAAAAAACGAGCAGTCAAGGTTACAGTTTCCACAATCACTTCTTTACTTCTTCTTCCAATACCTCTTTGATTTAGGATATGCTGGCGGGACTGGAATTTGTGAGCTTCAGCAAGACCAGAGCACAGGTGTGTGTTGGGAAAGAGAGAGAGCCAAGTTAAGTTCAGTTCCTCAGCATACTGCCAATACTGGATTCAACCCTCATTCCAATGTCTCGGCTACTCTGGCTGCTGCTTCTGGCTTTTCTCTGCTCGGAACAAATAATATAAAATATTTGGTTTTAAAACAAAAAAAAATGTTGCTTTAGAAGGACAGCCAGTCTTTTGTTCTGGAGACACTGCAGTCTTTTTCTGATTTCATATGTATTTACTTCTTCAAGACGGGCATCATAAAGTCAATCTCATTCAGCTTTGATGCATTGGGCTTGTGGCGGAGAGACTGTTAAAGAAGGTAATTAAACCACAACCATCCCAGACGGATCACACAGAAGCTGTCCGTACCGATGGACAGCGCTGAAGGTCAGTGGGAGCTGGGTGTTGCAGCATTTACTCTGACCAGAACAGCCGCCTCCTGAAACTGACACGGTAACAATGGAGATGTGCAGTCGGTGGCCTGTTGTGTCGTGGTGGTCCGAGGATGTTCTTGTGATGCTTGGCAGACCGTCGGACTGCAATAACACACGTCTCTGGCTGTCCAACGCTGATCCGATCTCATGAGAAACCTCTGAACAACCAAGCAGGAATCTGCTCCTGGTGTTATGACGGCTAAACACATCTCGGGTATCGGCGTTCCCTCTCTGTCTCTACTGTACGCCGGTTCTGGCTATGGGTTGGTGTTGATGGGGAGGCTGCAATCTCGATGAACTACTGAACTGTGGGATGTTTTCATATATTGGAAATTTAATGCTATTTCGTCATTAAAAATGACAGCTATTGCCGTCTGTGTCAGCAGCCGCCCAAAGACTTCCTACACAGAAGCAGGTAACGGGCTGCAAGTCACTTCAGGGAACAACTGAAAACCCCCAAATGACACACTGTGAGGGGAAAAAGACAATAGAGGGATAATTTGTTTTTTGGAAGATAGTGAGGTAAGAAAGCTGTGGGTGTTTAAAGAGTTTTGCGCTGCGTTCCTGTATTCCCCAGAGTGTTGTGGTCCAAGATGTACAAACTCCTCAGCCTCCAGGCAGGCTCTGGATCCCCTCTTCATGGCTCTTCTTCTTCTTCTTCTTCTTCTTCTTCTTCTTCTTCTTCTTCTTCTTCTTCTTCTTCTTCCTCTTCCTCTTCCTCTACCTCTTCTTCTTCTTCGTAGCGAAGGTGTGAGTTACGGCCAGGTTACTGCCTCTCCCGACTCACCGCTACACCGTCTATTCTTTTTTCATTTTCCATTCCCGCTTTCATCTCTGGTCAATTAATTTCTCCCTCTCGTTTGAAACCCTTCTTGCCTTCAGTCCATCTATTCATTGATGTATCTTATTGCAGCTATGATATATTAACGAGTAACAATAATAACTATTGCATTGTCCGGGAGCCAAAACAAACAAATCGTATTACCGTGCTATTTTTAGCTGAACAGCCAAACCAACACGCTGGTACAAACCGATATTCTCAACCAGTCGTATCGGAACAATGTGTTGGGATCTGCCAGGCAGACAAACAGCCTGGCCCCCACCCTTCTCCCCCACACCCACACACCACAACCCTCCTTCCCCCCACCCACCGAGTCGCCGCCATGGTGATGGCAACACGTCGGGAAGACTCTGCAGACTGTCTTTTAATCAGGCCCATATGTCGTTTCAGTCAGGCTCCCTTGGGACACCTAAATACTGTAGTCCATTATACTGTATCTCTCAGTCTATCCAGATGCCATGCCATGACTTGTAGCCACACACAAACACGTATGTGTGCCTTTGTGTGCGCACGCGTGTGTGTGTGCGTACGTACATGTGTGTGTGTGTGTGTGTGTGTGTGTGTACGTTTGTGTGTGCGCAAGTGCAAGCCTGCTTTTGAAGATATGAGTGTGAGTCTTCACACATGGTCGAATATGAATGTGTGTGTGTGTAATGTTTCCATGTAATGCTACAAGCTCATAAGCTGCACGGTGGAAAATAAGAATGTTTTTCCTCCAATCGAGTGTCTAAAGCTCGTAGAATGGACCCCACAAGAGCCCCTTTACTCAACTCATTTTTATTGAGCCCATTCACTCCCATATGTATAAACATTAAGACTAGGATTTGTCAGGTAAAGAATGCAAACCACCAAAACACTAGCATTAGGTAAATTGAGTTCTAGTCCAGCTATCAGGAGTGTGTCTGAGCCTAGGACCCGTTTAGGCTTACTGTGTACACCATTTGCTCTGCCTTGTAATGTCCAACATTTGTAGATATTCATCTCGTTTTTTTGTGTTGTATACAGGCCTGTTTGGTGTTATACACGCTTATTATACAGTGTCCCAGACCATGCACGGAGCTGTGACTAACAGAATGTCTAATGTTTGGTCATCCAGTGCCAAGCACTGGCTTTCAGTGGAGGGATCCAGCCAGACATTCCGAAGAACCCACAGGCCGACACCTACAGAACCAGTTCAGCTGCCTGTCAACATACTCCCCCACCCCCACCCCCCCCTCCCAGGGCCACAACAAAGACTCTGGGGCTCCCCAAAAAAATCCCCTCCTCAGTCCCCCCCCAGAAAATCCCCCTCATAACCATCAGGCTCCAGGCGACCAGACCACTAACTTGTTCCTCCATGTCATCTGATAAATCACCAGCCCGGTGGGCTTGGGTTCCATGCCCACCGCGGGCGGTTCAGTTCGCATCACTTTGTCAAAAGGCAGACGACGCCCACTCACTTCCAGAGGAGAAAGCTTTTTCGGTTCAATTCTAGGGAGAGAAAAGGACTGTCACAACATTATATATTCATATTTTCTCTTTACAATCCCTAAAACTAAGACCGCTCGCTCAAATCTGTGCAGAAGAATGGAAGGGAAACCACGGTTCCCGCCTAAGCTTTTTTTTTTTTCCCACGCTAATGGCTGAGGAAGAGTCCAGCCTGTTGATGGACACATGGAGACAACGAGGTTATCACTGGGCCGACAGGATACATGGCCGAGTAACCTTCCGCCGCCTACACCCCCTCTGCCGAAGCGGCCGGTCTGGGTGTTTACCTGCTGCTCTCTGACGTGCGAGGTGAGCCAAATGGAACGCTCGCTGCTGAAGTCTGGGTGATTGACAACCCGTTGCTGTGAGCGTGCGTCTCAACCTTTTTCCACTCCGGTCTAGTATACAAATCAGGCTATAAATAGACCTGCTATGAGCAATAAAATACACTGAGGGTTATAAAGTCCCAGGCTGATTTACATCCATGGCGGGGGGGGGGGGAGCAGCATTGGTCTGCTCCGTGGCATGCTAAGTGAGTGGCAAAGCGCCACTCCTAATTAGGAAATGCAGTAAACATCCCATAATCAACCCCCCCACCCCCCCTGTCCAATAACCTTACTTTCACTCACACCGTGGCCAGGTTCCTCTTTTTACTGTAAACATACAATGGGTTGTTGTGCTTTGCTTTCTTTTCTCTCCCTGCAGTCATAACATAGGCTTAGAGCAGCGAGCGCGGTAGACTCTGTTCGGCAGTGGCAGCGGTGGTTAATGACTGTGTGATCTAATCCTATGGAAAAAAGTGACGTTGAAAAACCATGGCTTTTTCTCGTTTTTTTCTATCCTTGCTTCTTGATGATGGAACAGAGACCCTCTGAGGAAGAATAAATTATGGCCTGCCTTGGAAAGACACGCGCACACACACACGCACACACACACACACACACACACACACACACACACACACACACACACACACACACACACACACACACACACACACACACACACACACACACACACACACACACACACACACACACACAACATTCAGGGTAATGTATAGCCTAGTTATACTCACACACACACACACACACACACACACACACACATGAACACACTTGACCCACTCACTCATACATTGGAATACACTTGTTCTCATGTTCTAACAGATAAATTCCTCAGTGAAACACTAAAAAAAGCCCTAGTTTATTCTGGTTTTGAGACTCCCTTCTAGAAACCGTTGTTTGTCGGTTTGTCTGTATGTGTGTGTTTGTGCACAAGTTTGTGCTTGCGGGCACAAACATGCATGCAAAGGTGCACGTGTGTATTTCGATATGCAAAAAAGACAGAGACCCTGCGAATGGACCAGAGAGAGAGAGAGGCATACAGCGTGAGTTACAGACAGACCGAAGGACGAGGCGGAGATGGGCCGGGCTAGATCTGATG
>NC_079429.1:12471430-12530398 GCF_026213295.1 Gadus chalcogrammus
TAGCACAGAGGAATTTTCGCTCTTTGGGGATTTTTCTCCTTTTGAATCTCCTGTGTTTCCATGAGAGCAATGGCTTTGGCCCGGGCGACCGCATGAAAAAGCTATTGCTCAGAATTGAGAACAATCAGCTTATTGCTGAAACATATAGAGATTATCATCATATCATCAACAGGGAGCACTATACAATCCCCCATGGGGTACATCAGATAGCTCAACCCATTATATTGGTTAAATACAATGCAGAGCAAAACCAAAGCAGGTGGAGGCTGGGGTGGCTGTGGGTGAAATTCTGCTCAGCCAATTTAACACACCGAGTGTGTGTTTGAGATGGAAGGTCTTAAATTGACCACCTATTCGTGTACGTGCTTTTGATAAGACCGTAAACAGTAACTAGAATATCCCGCCAGAAATAGCTACACCTATTAGAAGTGGTAGTAGTAGTAGTAGTAATGTATGAATTAGTGATATTAGTACTTGTTGTATATGTAGTAGAAGAATTAGTAGTAGCAGTTCATCACATTGATTTAATTCCTATGTTTTATAATCTTGAAATATATACATGAATTGATATCCACTGATCCTCTCTCTCTCAGACAGAAATGAGGAACCCTAAATCAGTGTAGTTGCTCTAGTTCAAGTATACGTCTCTCTACCAACCAGGCATCGCCACAGTTAAGCCACAGTAGCAGCCTGTTCTTAGCAGCAAGGACTTCATCAGTGGAGAGTCAACAATGGAGCTGCTTCCATCTCTAGCCAAGAAGCCAGCAGACTGCACAGTACTTGTGAGTACTTAAGTCAGTTTGTTTTTAGAGAAATGAACTTGGGGGGTGGCTGGAAAAAAGTTAATGCTGCGTACAAAAAAAGGGAAACACTTATTTTGAGTGCCAGGACAACATTCGCAGGACACATTGCACACAAGATGCATTGCTCACAAGTGTTGTCACAGCTGTAAAGACTGACTTATTGCTGGAAAAGAGGCCCTTGTATGTGTGTGTGTGTGTGTGTGTGTGTGTGTGTGTGTGTGTGTGTGTGTGTGTGTGTGTGTGTGTGTGTGTGTGTGTGTGTGTGTGTGTGTGTGTGTGTGTGTGTGTGTGTGTGTGCGCGTGCGTGCGTGCGTGCGTTAAAATTTCATGGGTTTGTATGTGTACATATGTTTGAATGTGCTTTGCATGTGAGCTTGGTGGGTGGGTTTGCTTTGTGGAAAGGCCGCCATGGCAGGCCAAATATTCGGTGGGGCAGCTGTACAATCAAAGCACAGTTAGAAAAGCATAGCATGGGATTTAACTCTACAATTATAAAGCCTTACTAATAAATGTTCTCACAGTATAGTACAGTATATCTATAATATAGATATACTAGTGGTATATATCATGGCCGATATCCAAGACAATCAATGGTATCATAGTACGCCACCATATATTGATCTTGAACTATATGCCAGCCTCATCTTTTTGAATTAAATCCCCTCAGTAGTACCGCTGTCAATCTACACTTACTCTGATTCCCTTCACTGTTTTTCTTCAACTATTTTACTCATTTAACTAGGTATTCATGTCTTTGTGCGTCAATGCTTTCATCATCATTTCAGTCCATGAAGATATTAACATTTATATTTGCATTACCAACTTTCGATCATAATTGTATGAAACTAAATGTCAAACGAGAGGTTGCGTTTCTTTGCTTTAGATACCCTGACGTATAAATAGCAAGGCCATCAGATCGGAAGAAATTTGTGAATTTATTTTGAGAAATATGAGAGGCTGCCATATACAGACCATTACTAGGTCAGCATGAGGAGTGGAAAGAATAGTCAAACAAATGCCAGAGGACCCGAAGGTTTAGCTTACTCAAATACTGTAAAGAATTTGTCTGTAAGACTGTAATTGTATTGTAACAGAGACTACTTAATTGTATTCAACACTTGCTACAAATACATTTAATTAATCAATTCGCATTGCCAACCATTATCTGCGGCCGCAGATAATAAAAATATAAAATAGGAGATGCTGCCCTCTAGTGATCAAATGCTACATTTTGTGGAATCTTCCGTCCTAACTTTATTATGTTCTGTTATCGTTTTTCCCCTCAATATAGTACAAACATTTGTACATATACAAATTTCAAATGACGATGTACCACAAATAATCACGGCACAAGCCGTGTTCCGTTAATAATAAATGATAAATCCGGTGTGAAGCTCCTGGGCGGAAACGAGCGTCGTGGTGGACTTGAGGAGCCGCAGCTTCCCGTCCGCTCCGGTCGCTCAGTGTAGTTGCTCCCGTGTTCCTTTGGGTGGTGGCCGTCTGTTTTCACAAGTTTGGAATTCCTCCAAGCTTTAGTCGAGGAGTTTGTGTCGGGAACCCATCATTTTAAAAACACTAGTTTAGTGTCGCGTAAGGCGCGTTTCGTGTTTGGAGGGAAATAAATTATTTCTCTGTAAGAAAAAAAGTGAGTTTACTTTAGCTACCGTTAGCTTAGCGACTAGGGAGGGAGGCTACTTCAGCTGGCTGGCTCGCTAGCGAAATATCTGTCCGATGCAGGCCATCAAGTGTGTGGTCGTGGGCGACGGGTAAGTGGACCTTTTTGTGTACATTAAGTTTGATAACTTTTGGTTCGCTCTTTAGTCAATTTATCCTCTACACTTTTTGAATCACTGTTACGTGGATGGCTAGTTATAACCCGCTACGCCTACTAGTAGCAACTGTTGGCGTCCGACACCAGCTTATTCTAAGTGCTTAGCGCAAGCTAGCGGCGGTGTTAGCTCCCTGCTAGCATCTGGGATCCATGGTTGGGAAGGACCGCAGAGTAGCAAAGTACGGAGCTGACTCATTGACGATTCTTGACATTGATAATTCATTTTAGTCAAAGATCACTTCACTTCTGGTTTGGTTTGTTATGTAAACAAGTGTTTACACCTGAATTACTATTTTTAAGAGGTTAATGTTCATACAAAGCACTTGATTTCACGTTTTAATTGTTGGCTATTTCAGAATTACTTTTGTAATGATCCAGAGACACCGATTACAGAGTAAATACAAAAAGGACACATTTTTTCCGCATACCATCAGACAACCAAAAACTATGCGCTAGACTCCTAAATAGAAATTGAAAGTAGCCAGACCAAAAATAGACGCCCTTCATTTTTGGCATTCCTGTTCATACCGTATGTTGTTATTGTTCAATAGTGCTGGGCACGGTTGTCTATAATTTTTAAGTTCCATGGCATCTTAAAAATGACAAGCATTCGAACTTATATTTAATGCAAACTATATTTAACTGTTTTTATTTTGTATTCTTCCAGGGCTGTTGGTAAAACATGCCTACTCATCAGCTACACTACCAATGCCTTCCCTGGGGAGTACATCCCCACAGTGTAAGTAGCAACACAAGACAACTCTCTTTTTCCTCATCGACCGGAGCCTCCTTTGTCTTTTTACATTAGTGTTCTAAGTGCACACCTGCTATATAATTCAAAAGACTGCAACTCTATAAACAATGTTTGAGATTAGTTTAACCATGTTTGAATTCATGGCATTGTGCAGTTAAATAACATCTCAAGGAGTTCCCTAGAAATGTTATTATAAAATTATACATTTTGTGAGATTCATGTCATCATAAATTGCATCGTCAGGCCGAGTTCACTGGCTTAGCCATTATGATACTGTGTTTGTAAACATAAGTCAAACTTATAGTCTGAAGTGAACCCTCTGTTTCAGCTTGTATTCAAGCGCTGCGATTAAAAAAGTGTTTGAAGCTGAGTGTGTTAGGAAGGGGTGGGTTGTGTTATACCCATGGTTACAACCCATTCCGACTTTGATAATTTTTAATACAGCCGGTGAGTATTGGCGTTGTAATGAACAATGTACTTCAGAACGTAATACTATAGCTTCACACACTGTTTAAACACTAAATCCCTCTAAATTGTCTTATTTTAGTAAGTCACAAAGTGGTATAGATTACTATGTTGGTGATCATATGACATATGTCCACGTTTAAATAGACCTATTTGGATTCACTGCCCGTTTTGCCACAAATGTTTATATTACATCTTTCCTCAGCTTCGACAACTATTCTGCAAATGTGATGGTAGATGGGAAACCGGTGAATCTGGGACTGTGGGACACAGCTGGGCAAGAGGACTATGATCGACTCAGGCCACTGTCCTACCCACAAACGGTACACTGAAGTGCACATGTTTATCTACACGTATTACAGTAGCTGGTTTCAGAGCACTGTTTCCATAGATGGGTGTCAGCTGAACAATGTCAGCGTGGAGCTGCTGAACTGTATTGACTTGGTTTGGCTCTTCATTGATCAGGGTCTGAATCCCTTCTGAAAGCAGGCTCTTGGGGTCTGTAGTGAAGGGTTCTTAATATACTATGTCCTGCAGCAAGAAGTGAGAGTGCTGGTGGTGGTCTTTCACTTTCTCAACACAAGGTTCTCTGTGCTTAAAGCAATGCCTTGCATCAGAAACGGGACATGACTCTGGAAGACCATACATTGTGGTTTTAACTAATGAATGGGTTCTTTTGTCATGATGGGGTTGCTGGTACTAGCCCGCTGGATGGATGCTTAATATATTTTAGATATATTTGAAGGTTTGCATTGGAAAGTTTTGCAATTTGAGTTATCATCAACTTTTTCCCTTGTAATTAATGTCATGTCTATCTACCTTTTTTCAGGATGTGTTCCTGATCTGTTTTTCTCTAGTGAGTCCAGCCTCCTTTGAAAATGTCAGAGCCAAGGTGAGCGGTCATTATCTTGCACATTATCTTCCTAGATTTGTCTTCAGATTGTGTGATCGCACAACTGTTTAATTCCTGTTAACAATCCAATAATAATCACTTGGGTGTCAAGTGTGGTCAGTTCACATGTAACGCCCCTAGCTACAAGCTCTGACCACACCCCCTCTCTTCCAGTGGTACCCAGAGGTTCGACACCACTGCCCCAACACGCCCATCATCCTGGTGGGCACCAAGCTCGACCTGAGGGATGACAAGGACACCATTGAGAAGCTGAAGGAGAAGAAGCTGAACCCCATCACCTACCCTCAGGGCCTGGCCATGGCCAAGGAGATAGGTGAGCTCAACAATATGGAGTGGTCTAAATGTCATGAAATTAGTTCGTTTAGCTATTTATTTTATCCCGAAAAGTAACTCCCTTTTTAGTTATTGCAGCCTTGCATATACAACAATAAAAGTGCCCACTCTCATGTGATTGATTTATCCTAGATTAATTGCAAGCGGATCATAAAGGTGATGATTAGGCTAATCAACAGTTGCATAATAAAGCAATTAAACACAACAATCCCACATCCGACATTTTGCCTTGGGAAGTTAAAGAAATGGCGTTTTCAAGGAGTTCCTGCCAATGTCAAACTTCGTATGGTCTTACTGTGATCCAGCCTGTCTCCTCCTCAACACGTGTCACTCATGCCTTTCCTCCCCACCAGGCGCGGTGAAGTACCTGGAGTGCTCAGCGCTGACCCAGCGCGGCCTTAAGACGGTTTTCGACGAGGCCATCCGGGCAGTCCTTTGCCCGCCCCCCGTGAAGAAGAGGAGGAGGAGGAAGTGCATGCTGATGTAAACACAGCAACAGGAAAGGGCTCCTTTTGTGAAACATTTGGCTGCAGTCTGAGCTTAACTATTTCAAAGGGGCAAGAGCGCAAAAATGGGGTGTTTGTGTTAACTGACGAATTACTTGATTGCTGCCTGGCGTTAACACTTAAAAGAACAAGCCCCATCAGATGTATTCATTGTTATTCCCCTAACACTAAGAAACCCTCACTTTTTTTTATTAACTTTTTCATTTAATTTGAAAAAATAATAATATGACACTAATTCCTTTTTCTCACATCAGTAGTTGGCTGTTTTTCTTTTTTTGCTTCCACTGGAGAACCCATTTTTGTTTACATTTAATCTGCTACATATGAGGCTTTGCCAAAGTGAACGGTTATGTTTCATCTCCTGTGTTTTACCTCAACATCCGGGGGGGGGAGGGGGGGAGAAGAAACGACTGAACTGTGTATGTGAGGAAACAGCTAATGAACTCTAATTGACTGTAACACTAGAGAACAACGGTGGTAGCAGTTGGGATCAGTACAGATCACCCTCCGACATCCCCTGTTGATTAACAAATCAAACCGTGCTTATCGTCGCAGTGCACGGCTGTCATCCACACGCTGCAGCCAGGCCAACCATTTCCCTTTTGTATGCTAGAAAACCAATAGGTGACGGCTCTCTCTCACGTTGTATGTAGAAGTATACAAGTACCAGTGACTTGACTATCCCTGTGCCGATTGCTCCCGTCTCGGTATTTTTTGCACTGAAACAGTACCAACAGTGTTTCGGATTGGAGAGAGAGAGAGAGAGAGGGTGCAAGAGTGTGCGCGCGTGTGGGCACAATGAAGTCTTCTGTAGGAGTGCTTATTAACGAGCCAAGAGAGAGAGGTTGAAGGCTCCTCATTGGCTAGACATACTTTTGAGTTGTACACGACATCCTGACGCTACCGTGTTATATAACGTTAACGCGTAACACTATTCAGTATAGCCTCCATATGTTTTGTAACTGGATTTACCTTCTAGCCATAGTACCGTCGCCATCTCTGTAGAGGTGTTGTGTGGCAGAAGGCATGTTGACCTTGGCCATTCCATCGCCGGGTATATAACCGTATTGTAAGTTCACGTTCGAGAGTCTTTGTTCTGTTGCATACTTCCAATGATAATTTCAGGACTTTTTAATAGATCTGCTTTTTCTATTCTTTTTAAATGAGCATTGTTCAAAGGGCACAGTTGCATTAGAGGAGGCGATTTAACTCATTAATTCTAGCAGTGTTCCATCTGAAAAATGAAAGCACACACTTTTATCTTGCTAAATGTGTGTTTATTTTTGACAATGTAGCAGAATTTTTAAAAAAGCAAATAAATTCATTTAAAATTGTCCCTTGTATATGTCTACAACTGATTTGACCTGTTCAAAACAATAGGGCTATTTAGATGCATGTTTAAGTTAAGTTCTCGGAGACAATCATATTTTTTATGTAGCTGGAGTTAAAAAAAAGGCACCAAATACAATATCCATGGCAACCATTCCTTCTTTGCAGAGTCCTGTATTTATTCTGTGGCCTCCCACCGCTCCAATACAAGCTTGGCAGAAACGGCATCCTCAATTCCCAAACCTAGAGCACAAAATAAAGCGTGAATGTTTCCAAAGTAATTTAAAACACACAAAACACTGCATGGTAAATGCTTTGCTATGTTAGGTAACTTCTTTTGGACTTTGGTGGTTTTTTTTCCCACACCATTTTACTAATCAGTTACCGAGGCTCATGTTGAACTCTTGCACAGTAAGTAAGCCTCTGGAAGGGTTATATTTTTCTGTCGAGAGATGTCTCTAGGGCTGCAATTGAAGACTCACCAAGTGATTTGAATACTGTGGTCTTTTCTCTGAGGGCTGGTCTCGTTTCATTCAGAACCTCCCCAAGCTCTGCAAAAACTGTGGCCTAAAATATGCACGAATTAAAAAGATAAAGTAATAGAAATGGACACTTGGCAGGGACCTCACGGTACAACATTAAGATTTGCATTTGCTGAAACGATATGTAATGTTGTAAATATAAACATTCTGTAACAATATATTTGTTCGATTTTCTTTTTGCTTACCAATTCCTAGCAAAGATGTGTTTGTTGATATGAAAACACACTTTAATATCGTAAGTTTTACCGGTAATTACTGACTTTTTTTTTTCCTATTAATAAATATAAATATTCAAATGCTCAACTTCAGCCCTCAACTATGCCACATTCCTTTGTAATTTATAGCTCATATCACCACCAGAGAAACAAAATAAATAACATTGCTATCAAGCTTACTACATTACAACCTACTGAACTGGACCACCTACCCCAGACAGGATGACATCTCCTGACTCGGTTGTGGCACCTTCCCGGCTGTCCACATACACCACAGCCTCCCTCATCAACTCGTCGTCCAATTCACGCCAATCTGGCCTGCAGGCCCCTACCGCTGCTCCACACACACAAACACCCAGGGGCAACCGCAAAGAGGAATGTGAATTGATCTATGCAGGGGTTTAGATGTTCATAATTCTGTTCATGTTTTTTTATTTACCTGCCACATGGGCTCCCGGTTTGATCCATTTTCCAAACAAAATGGGTTGGGTTGCCCTGGTAACGGTCACTATAGCGTCTGCATCTTTTACAGCCTCCTCCACCGTGACACAAACTTTCACAGGACCAGCCACAGATCGGCTGAAAGCCTCCGCCCTCTCCCTCGTTCTGCTCCACACACGCACCTATGGAGGACACAACGTAACCGGGAACCCCTTGGTGCATGGCTCAGTCAAACCTGAATGCTGCATCAACCCTCAGCACACTACTTAGTATTTGGTGATTAAGGAGACACTTTCTTCAATGGCAAACTACAGTGAATTTAAATACAGGTCCTTACAAAGCATGCAGGGGACAGGCATCTTACACAGGTTGCGGACATTAATGCCCAATCCCATTTCTACCCCTTACCCCTTCCCCTTGTTTTGAAGGGGGAAGGGGAAGGGGAACGGCGAAATGGGATTGGGCCTAAAAATCAACCACCATACTTTTCGGACCAGAGATTTAGACGGCTGTAACACAGTTTTGGCTGACACAACTGTAGCCTACCTCTTTGAAAGTGAATATTTCTGTGAAGACATTGTAGTGGCTGAGGGCCTCATTCCCTGTTCCAAGGATGGCCAACACTTCAGCCTGGGCAGGCATCAACCACTACAAGCCCCAAGACGTGTCAAACATGGAAAAAACGTTAACTGATTACAGGGGGAATAATTGATAACGAGTATGAAGCAATGTTTTTTTGCAAAGAGTCTTGATCAACTTGAAACCTTTTTAAATCGTAATATTATTGACAGTATAAAAGTTATAGTTAAGAGTAGGCCTATGTCATGATCAAAGAGAAAGGTAGGCCTTTTACCTTGGCAGAAATGGCCGATGCTGCTGCGGTTCTCATAGCGGTGATGACTTCTCCATCTATTATCTTCAACGGCATAATTGTATTTGTAAGCACAATTACAATGCTATCAATGAACCTTTACCTGCACTTTGTAACTTTTTCTACTGCAGCCAAAATCAATTTCCGATCGAAAGTATTTGTTATTGGGAGAGTATCCGATCCAGAATACTTTGTATCATTAAATCAATGTGGTCTGGATTGGGTTAGGGCCCACAACATCACCAAAATAAAGTTACAGGATTCGGTAACCGTTCAAAATTAGTAGTAGGCCAACTATCCAGTAGGCCTAAGTCCTCTGCCAGAGATTCCCAGAATTGGTTGAAGGTTCCCATAACGGTATCGAGATTCCCCCAGAGAGGAACCGTAAGGGCCCTCAAAGATAATTAGATATTTTTTGTGCCGGCGAAATGCACATCGCTTGGACCCCTGCATAACTGCTTGCAGTTCTAGTTAGATATTAAAATGTAATGCTATTAAATAATTATTTTTGCAATAAACAGCTGAAATAAAATGTTTCTGAGGAAATAAACCCTTTAAACTGCCTATTCAATCTGCCTTGGACCGTAAAACGGTTAAATTAAAGACCTTTGTCCGTGTATCAGAATGCTGCTGACTCAGCAGTTGTTGGGGAGTTGTTATGTTGGCAATGCGGACATATGCCTACTTACAGCTTTGACATTTCCATACTCTGGATTAAACAAGAGCACAGTGGCTTGTGTGGACGGCAGAGTTGAACCATCTTCTCTCTTGTAAAAACACACCATCTTAGTGCTCAGGATTCCTTCTTGTTCCATGTACGTAGGCATAAGTCCCAGGAATCTGATCACGTTATTCACAATGAGAAGATTTGTCATAAATAAAGCATGATTTAACCTAATACAATAAAACAAACGCGGTGTTGAACCACATGCTACACAGATGACCCAGTGTGTAGACATAATTATAACCTACCCATTGTATTTGCTCAAGGGGATCACGCTCCGTAGAGGTTGAATTATCTCCAAACTATTCTTTCTGGAGAATATTGCCAGCGCTGACTCCAACCTTGGAATAAGATCTATGTAACGCAAGACACGTTTTACTTCATCTCTCGATATGACAATCGGTGGACTATCCATATCCGCACGGGAATGAGGTCAGATACACAACGCCAAAGTCGGTATGAGAGTTGAGTCAGGGATTGAATGTCTAACTTTTAGCTGGCTCTGCCGGGAGTAGGCGTACATCCTGTAAAAAACTGAAAACGTAGTATTCACGACTTTTCTGCTATATTTCCCACTCCGAAATATAAGATCTAAAACAAGAAATGCATACTGTAGTAATAGCGGACGTGATTTCATTTCGTTCGAGATCATATATTTCAAAAATCGATCAAATATTTGTATTGATTTTTACAATTTAAACTAGGGGAATATGATAAGTACCCGTAAGAATTGCATGCAGATTTGAACTTTACATGGTGGTCGTACGTCGCTCAACATCGGTGAAGTAATTCATTGACTACGTTGGTTTGCCTGATTTGGTGTGTTTCATGCCCAAAGAATGAGTCTCTACATAACCACTTGGTCTTTACAAGACATTTCGGAAATTGAGGCATATCATCTCTAGTTAGTAGTCAGCCAGAGTTGACCAGGGAGAGGCTGCAGCCAATCTCCCTCGTATGTCACCGTTAAGATATTTGTTAATAGGTTGATCCAGGCATTAAGAAATGCATGTCCCCACTTAACACAGTATAAATATAATTGTACACACTAACACAGCACTCCAAAAACAAAATGTTTTATTACAAAATATGAATAACCGATGACTGTATATCATTACAGTATTTGGTCACACACAAAAAAGAAAAAGAGGGAATTTCAAGGCCTACCCAAATATCTTACATAATATAAAACAAAAATACATTGAATACTATGGCGTAGCTTTTCCCATCCTTTGTGTCCTAAAAAATATTTACACAAGCAGTCTCTCAATGGATAGCTGCACCGACTGAATTTGTGGCTTCAGCTGAGATCCCTCCTTTATGGTGACAGAGGTGGCAATGACGGGACGAGACACCCCACACGCGCGGCCCAAGGCCTGCTTGGAGCGCACAAACACGTATGGGACGTTCTTGTCTTCGCAGAGCAGCGGCAGGTGAAGAATGATCTCCAGTGGTTCAGCATCAGCGGCCATCACAATGAACTCTGAGATGCCCCTGTTCAGGGTTTTGGTTGCTGGAGGAGAAGAGATAAATTAGATATGAGGAAAGGGAAAGATATTTTGTAGCGTTAGCGTAAACACTTGTCGAACAGACGTTTAATAAAAAATGCGGGGGGATTTATATCAGTTTGTTCCCACTTCACTTCCATATCACATGTAGAGTGTAACGTTTTGTGAAAAACAAGCATGTTTAAAAGGGCCTAAGCGTAATAGACACATGTTGTATGACTCAATTTGAAATACAGAGCGGCGCTGAGATGCGGCAAGAGCGACCAGACATGAATGGTTTGGCCAGGAAACGTGTAAATAAAGCGTGCAACATGTGTGTACGGACAGAAGAACACTATCGTTTTTTGAAGAAATGTAAACAGAAAATTACCTTCGTTGGCCCCCTTCCTCAACTGTTTGTAGCTGGAAGCCTGCTGCACGAGGTCCAGGATGGTTTTAGTCATGTTCGCGTCGGCCAGTGGGTAGGCCTTGGGGTTCACTTCAGCTTCAGTCTACCAACAAACAAATAAAGGCATCAGATAACTATGTACTATTATCAACATCATCACCGAGAACTCGCATCAGAATATATTCGGTAGTTTGCGCTGTGTTAACTTTAAGCAGTTCGCCATCATGGTTAGCTCGCTAGGCCATAACTCACCATGGTGGAATCGTTTTTTAAATGTTCCGGTCCCCTCGGCGAAATGCTTCACGGAGGACTATTTGCCTTTTCTCGAGTGTAAAAGGAAAACACAACAAAATGTTATGAAAAGTGGCTAATCTGTCGTTTTACGGCTACGGTCTCTTGGAAGATGTTGCAGTCAACTATGCAGTAGTACGTTGGATACACGTGTGTGCGAGAGACATGCGTAAACTTCGGTTGAAGAACGTTGGACAGGAAGTATACTCTGCGTACACTTCCGGTTAAACACACGTATCATTTATCGTATAATTTTTTTCCCTTCGACATTTGATATCCCAGTAAGGGTTTATTTATTAATTTTCACCAGCAACATCACCATTTGGTAATTAATCATTTATTAGGAGGAGTGTTGTTGCAGCCGCACATTTTTTTTTCTTTATATAATTCTCCTCGTCAACAGAGGGCGGACGAAATCCATTTAACTTATATTGAAAAATGAAGAAGACATTTCCACGCGCTAGGCCTTCTGGGTAGGACATCTCCTTAGCGGCCATATTCTATTATCGCCAAGGCTGAAGGAGAGAGGAGTATCATGAAGGGGATTCGGGGAATAAGCCAGCTCTCGGTAAGGATATTGTTTAAATGTAGTGCAGAGGAATACATGATTCATCGGGAGATGATAATCAGATTGTTAATCACTGTTGGCGTTATCGGGTTTTGTAAAAAGTCAAAGGACCTCTGTCTGTCGTTCAGGTGTCAAGACAAGGGAGGAAGTAATCAACACTGCCACTCACCCTAGATCTAGGGTCAAGTGTATAACTAACATTTAAAAAATGCACAAGACGAAACCAACCAGTGTGGACTTAAGGACACAATACTTGAGAGTAGAACGAAACTGGGGCTCCAAAGGGTTCTCCGCAAATAACTGAAGTGGTCTCTCTGTCATCATTATGAAACATAAAGGTGATACTCGTATGTACACGTATGTGTGCGGTCAGATGCTGTATTATCGTCCTGAAAATAAACCAATAAATAAAATATCTAATGCTTATGAATATTTTCAGACAGAAATCTAGTTGTGAATGCATGGCCTAAAATATCTCTCTTCATAGAATCTCATTATACGAATTGTTGAATGTGGTATTATAACCGAGCATTCACCAGCAAGGTTGTGATTTACTAACTGTAATACTATTCTTTGCTTGGATTTTCAGACGAGGCTGTATGCAGCACAGGCTGCACGCAAGTTGGAGGCCGCAGAACACGTTTCTTTCCAACCACAGGAAGTCCAGGTCAGTGTGTTGTCAATTCTCTTCCTCAATGATGGTTCTGTTTGACCAACAGCACTCACCCGTCCCTAACTAGAGCCCCTGCACCTCTCTTACTCTCTCCTGGGGGGGCTACTCCTACCAGGATAGCCATGTATGGGAGGGAGTACAGAGGAAGGCAGGGTTGGGGTCTGTGTGCATCCTTTAACTTTGAGTTTACCAGACAGCACTACAGGCGTATTCTACAAACATTACAATTATTATCCCAAAGAGTCATATTGCTTATGACACCAACAATAGCTTTTGTATTGTTGTCAGTTAAACATTAAGATTACTTGCAACAGTTGACATATAAATCCAAATGATAGTTTGAATTTGTCAACTTTCTCCTATCCAGATTCAGACAGCCTTTCTTGGCACAATAACTGGACATGGCTACTTGGACTCACGTCTTTAGTTTTCCTTTCGATGAGTTTGAACCCGTCCATTGCTAACAGTAATCAACTTCTCATCTTCCGTCCCGGCCAGGTGACCAAGCTCCCCAGTGGACTGGTGATCGCCTCCCTGGAGAACTATTCCCCGGTCTCCAAGATCGGCGTGTTCGTCAAGGCCGGCTGCCGCCATGAGAGCCACGACAACGTGGGGGTCACCCACATCCTCCGATTGGCTTCTAACCTGGTAGGGCGCTGCCATAATCTGCATGCATGGAAGGCGTGCCTGGTTAAAGAGCCAGCCACTTTGGCCCCACATGATGCAAAGCTAGCCACTGCATGCTCATTAAATGACAGAATAAATCCTCAAGAGATGCCGTCCCCTTACTGAAGCTCACTTATTTGCGAATGCGTTCATTGTTCTAGCTTCAAGTGACCCATGTCAGGTGTGTTTTATTATAGTAGACCTGAGTGAAGCTGTTGTTCAAATGCATTTGCTCTTCCAGACCACCAAAGGAGCTTCGGCCTTCAAGATCTGCCGTGGCATCGAGGCAGTCGGAGGTCATCTGAGGTCAGTGGCCTGAGACCTTAGAAATAAAATGTTAAAATAGACTATTTGTCTAAAATAGATGATAACACAGGGTCCTGAACAGTGTTCTCATTCATTTGTGTGTTTTCTACCTTCAGCGTGACCTCAACCCGGGAGAACATGGCTTACTCTGTTGACTGCTTGAGGGATGACGTGTGAGTCTAATGGCGCCTTTTCCCCTACACACTCTCATCCTAAGGCCTATGACCATTTGTTCCTGTCATTTACCATGTGATATACAATACATGTATGACACCTGGTAAATAACGAGAAATGCTCAAATCTTGTTTTTCCAGAATCAACAGAACCATGACTGTAACTATTGTGCAGCGCTTCAGGCCAGGTTTCTGTTTTGCTTGTCGCAAAACAGAAAATTAGAAAGAAATATTTTTGGACTTGCAAAACTGATTAGTCAGTGACGAGCGCCGTGTATAAAGGTAAAAGGCAATCCAGACATTATTTATGATGGAATGTATCCATTTTAGTGGGCATAGCTTCTCCACCCTTTACGACATGGGTTCAGCCGACCAGTAAATTTGCACACCAGTCGCATGCCTCGTAAATTGTAAAAATGTTGGTTGCTGCTACTCGGCCAAATCTCTTAAAATTGGAACAATTAAAAAAACTTCGCTGGAGATGCACACAAGTTAATTATACACTTTTTTTATTGGGGATACGTCCTGAAAAGGTGGAGAACCCCTGGTCTAGACGAGCATTACATATGCATTATATCTTTTATACCTGGCGACGTCATTGACATCAGCAAGTCAAACTAGACAGGGGGCATGTTATTCAATGATCCTACAGCAGAGGTCCGATTACCAATTCATAATCACTCAATCGTGTTTTTCCTTCCCTTCCTCCGCCCGTGGGTTCTTCCCGATACCTCCAGGGATACGGTGATGGAGTACCTGATCAACGTGACCACGGCGCAGGAGTTCCGCCCCTGGGAGGTGTCGGCACTCACGCCCAATGTGAGGAGGGACGTTGATGATGCTGCAGACAGCGGCCATGTTGGTCAGTACCCCTCCACTTGATGAAGGCTAGCGGTTCAAAGCCGATCAGGCTGTTACGTGAGAGTAACAAACCAAAGCCTTTCCTCAGCGTCTGAATGTGTATTTACCGAAGTGACTTACAAGTGAGGGAAGCAAAAAGGCCTACGATCAATAATGGAGCAAGAGCAAAAATGCTGAATGAGCAGGTTTCTAAAAATAATAAAGAAAAACAAAACCGAGTGTGTAAATAAGCCCATTTTTGCAATGGAATTTCCTTATCCATATAGGAAATAATGGAGTTATTCTATGTCGATGTCTGTGTCCGGTCTTTTATTTTAAACAAGATATTTATTGTTTAACGGATGGTACAAAAATGTTGAATGCTCTACATGTACGTGAGAAACCACAGGGAATCTGGGAGGTCTGCGATTGTTTTTACTGAATGAATCTCTCCCACTCTCTCTCCCGCTCTCTCTCCCGCTCTCTACCCCCTCCCAGGTTTGGTTGAACTTTTGCACCAAGCGGCCTACAAGAATGCCCTGTCCAACTCCCTCTATTGTCCAGAATTCATGGTCGGCCACATTCAGTCCGAACACGTGAGAGCCTTTTCTATTCTAGTGGTTAGGAACCTGGAGACTTCCCCTTCAGTCATATTACAAGGATGTAAGTTGTCATGGAAGGAAACGTCCAACCTCTCTTGTTTTGCCTCCTCCACAGCTTCACCAGTTTGTCCAGAACAATTTCACAAGCGCCAGGATGGCTCTTGTGGGACTTGGTAAGAATCACTACCTGACAGTTAGCCGTTTTCTGTGGCGCACTGAATGTTATTGGGGTATTTACAAGGAAGGTAGACTTTATGGGTTTCACACAAACAATGATGGTCCTTCTACTAAATTCTAGGAATATATTGGGTGTCCATATAATGGTTTGAATTCCGTGATCGATCGCTAACGGTATGGTTGTAAGGAATAATTGAGGCTGAAACACTTTGACATAGTTAAGATATGTCCATTGGTGATGTATAATGCTCCATAACGCTTTGTGTAGCATTCCACTTTGTGTGGCTAAACTCTTTCTGCTGGCGTGAGTATGTCACATGGGGACCTTAATGCAGTGGTTACAAGGGGTTTAAAAGGAGAGTATGACTTCAGATTGCTGTAGCATCAACAACCAAGTATCGGATATTAGTGTGCCATATGACAAACAGGGGTTCTGAGGTACAGGGGTTCTCAGCATATTCGATTTGTGCAGTGTTTCTTTGGTGAGAAACCAGTATTTTGGTATTTTGAGGAGCCACACTTTGCCAGAACAGAAGCCTCGTAAATCCAGAAGGCATTTGGACTTCGCAGGTTTTTATATCGGTTTGGGACTTTTGGGACTGAATTACAGGTGTACGAGATTGAAATCCAGATGCTAAAAACGGCAAACATTGTTCTGAAATGCTCTGGCTAGACTAAATAATAATAATAATTAAAAAGCACCTTTCAAGGTACCAGAGGACACTGTACAAATAAATTGCATATACTTAATGAAAGTACATACATAGTCAATAGCAGTCACACACACATGATCTGATAACACTGACAATATGGACATAATTCACTCAGACAAGGACAAAAAAACAAGTGTACAGTGTCACCGCCCAGCTCTTGACGGTGGCAAAGATGGGAGACCAGACTAAAGAGTGAAATTAGCTTACATTTATTCACAAACCAAGAGTATAAACAACCAAACATATATATAAATGTCAGTAATCAGTAGTGTAAGCATGTGTGTGAATGTGTGTCAAACAAATAGAACAAAAGCAATGGCTGCATCAACAAGAGCCAGCCCAGATCTGCAGAAGGGTGAGCCTTAAATAGCACCACACCAGCCCAGGTGTCTCATCAGGAAGATGACCCTCCCACGACCTGGAACCTGCAAAGGGAGAGCAAAGCAGCAAAGAACACAGAGGCCCCTAGTGGAGTGGTGGGGTCGTCACACCCTCCCCCTTAAAAACGGGATTCCCACCAGGAATGCCGACCAACCACAACTACACAAAATGTTATTTAAGTATAGCCCACGTGTTCAACCAAATATTTACAAAAAAATTCTACCAAGGACATACAATGGTGTATCACCAAACAGCCCATGATAGCCGGCAATTAGCGTAGACAACTCAGCACGCCTCTCAACTGACAGCTGACCAAGCAAAGTGTCTAGGTTACGCAGCGTCTCAGAGTTTTTTAACCGGCCTCGCAGCAAACTCTCATCCGGTGGGGTCACACCATCATTCTCCTGCACAACCGAATGCTGTGGAGAACCGCTTTCCACTGTGGCTGCCACCGAAACTGACCTAACCGACCGGTCCTGCTCCTTGCCACTTGAATCAGAAACCGGTGGCGCACGCTCAAAATAGGGTTTCAACAGATTAACTTTCACAATTGCCTTAATGTTTTCCTTCATTCTTTTATCCCCAACATCCAACTCATAATACTCTGCAATTTTCACTAACTGTTCACGTGAGCAGCGCTCCAGCCACTCCTCTGATGGAGCTCGCAAAAAATCCTCCACACTAGCCATTCTCAGCTCCAGCCAACCAAACCGTTACCGTGGTCTTGTCCCTCTAACTGCCTAATCAAAACTAACTAACTCACCCCCTAGTCTTCAGGCGTTTTTGCGGTGGGTATTTACGCACTGAAACCCGCAAGCCCGGTGGAGCAAGCAGTAAATGCCGACCCCACCAGCAGCTTGGGACGTGCTCCCGAGACAACTGCTCCAGCCACATTTAACACCACACTACAAAACCCCCCAGCAATCTTCCAAGGGAAGTTGCTCTTCACCTATCAGGGACAAAACAACGGCAACTCTAATGATCACACATAGGACAAAGCACAGAAAACACTACCTTTAGCACAATTTCCTCCTGTTACAGCCACTTAAATTAACCAAAACAAAATGGATTGCTTACCCTCTAGTCCAAGTCTCCCGCGTCAACAGAATGTGAAGCCATTCACCAATCACTGAACTTAACAAGCTACAACCGCTCACTAACGTAAAACCTAACAGATCTTACAAACTACCCAAATACAAACCCCGGTCAACCGGAAATGGACGAGCCCCCACTTGTCACCGCCCGGCTCTTGACGGTGGCAAAGATGGGAGACCAGACTAAAGAGTGAAATTAGCTTACATTTATTCACAAACCAAGAGTATAAACAACCAAACATATATATAAATGTCAGTAATCAGTAGTGTAAGCATGTGTGTGAATGTGTGTCAAACAAATAGAACAAAAGCAATGGCTGCATCAACAAGAGCCAGCCCAGATCTGCAGAAGGGTGAGCCTTAAATAGCACCACACCAGCCCAGGTGTCTCATCAGGAAGATGACCCTCCCACGACCTGGAACCTGCAAAGGGAGAGCAAAGCAGCAAAGAACACAGAGGCCCCTAGTGGAGTGGTGGGGTCGTCACAACAGTAAATGTCGCATTGTCAGGCTAGCTCTCCCAGCAGAGTTTCCAATTGCAATTAACGATATTACACTGTCATTAAAAAAAATAAGTCCTGGGGTGCATTTTTTTTAATCACCAATAGATGTTTTAATGATGTCAAGTGTTTCAGGCTTTATAATTACCACAAAACCGACTTGTGATTGGCATAAACACATGGGTGTTGATTAAACGTCCCTTTCCCTTTCAGGTGTGGAGCACTCTGTTCTGAAGCAGGTGGGAGAGCAGTTCCTCAACATCCGCAGTGGGGCCGGGGCAAGCGGTGGTCAGGCCCAGTACCGCGGAGGTGAGACCTGCAGAACGGCTCACGTCCAGCAAGCTCCTGTTACTGTCATGTACTTCTTGCAAACACCCACATCCAACAACCATCAACACACAGATAAATAAACGAGATAAAATGCACACAAACACACATGATGTATATAGATATATCAACATATTTGTGATAAATGCTACATTTCTTTTTGAAGAAATCCTTGAATTTGTGTTCAATTGTTTTTCTCTCCCCCCTGTGGCATGAAGGTGAAATGCGGCAGCAGGCCAGGGGCAGCATGGTCCACTGTGCCGTGGTGAGTGAGTCTGTGGCGGCGGGCTCCCCTGACGCCCTGGCCTTCAGCGTGCTGCAGCACGTCCTGGGGGCTGCCCCCCACATCAAGAGGGGCTCCAACACCACCAACAAACTGGTCCAGGGAATCAACAAGGCCACCAGCTTGCCCTTTGAGGTGGGTGCAAACGGATGGCTGTTTCGCTAAATGTCCTTCTTTACTTTCCATTTATTTTAAAGTTTGTAATCCAAACTAGAGGAATACTTGTTGATTCGAGGAACTCGTGTGTTCATCCCATATTTGTTATTTTACTTCAATAGCCTGTTGACAGCTAGGTCGGCTAATAAACTCCTGTTTATTTATCTTCTACAGGCCTCTGCGTTCAACAGCAGCTACTCCGACTCTGGTCTCTTTGGGGTCAGCACAGTCTGCCAGGGTGCAGCCGCTGGGGATGTAAGTACTTCGACATGATTTAGAAAGGCTGCTATAGAAAACACATTTCTAATGGTAATATTGGTGACAGGGTATGCGGGTATGGGGAAGATCTCCCACTTGGTCTGTGAACGGGAATAATTGACCATATGAGACATCAGAAATTGACCTTTTATTTAAAAACAAACATAAGAATAACCTCTGTCCTTCCCATCATCCCTCCAGGTGATCAGGGCCGCCGTGGCCCAGGTCAAGGCGGTTGCCGACGGCGACGTCACCGCGGCCGACCTCACCCGGGCCAAGTAAGGGACACGCAAACACATGGAAATACAGTCCCAACAAAAAAACATATTTTATGTGTGATTACGGGTGTTGGGTTGGTGCCTCGGTATTAGTGGAGTATTAAAAGTAAGAACAAATGTAATCTCAGAGGATCAATGCCAGGTGTGTCCCTATATATTATGTAGTGTTCCAGAACTGTGTTACGGAGAAACACAAAAGGCAGCCAGTAACACTGTAAATATGTGTAACTTACGTAATGTCTTCATGTTCAATCGGTCTATCGTTTGTATATTCATGCTCCGCTACCATTGTAATTGCCCCATTTGACAGAATCCCCTCTTCAGACATGCCCGCGCATTCGAACTGTATCGGTTTGCAAGACAATTTAATGTCATCACCAGTTTGGGGAAACTACGATTACACGATCCAAAGGTTGATGTATTGATGTTCAACCAGAGTTCCACATTTGAGTTGGGTTATTTGCATTTATTACATACATGCCATCATAACATGAGTATTCTCTTTTTTTTTTTCATCCTAGCCAACCATTTAAAATTAATCTTATTTCAACATTTCTCTGGAGGACTGCAAACCAGGGCACTCGTTGCAGCCATTAGCTGGCCTACACAGAGTCTCTGTGGTGCGGCGGTGAATCCCGCCTATTGTGTGGCTCCTGCCCTCTCCTGACCCATGTCTGTGTGTTGGTCCAGGAACCAGCTGAAGAGCCAGCAGCTGATGTCTCTGGAGACCTCTGAGGGCTTCCTGGAGGCCCTTGGCTCCCAGGCTCTGGCCAGCGGGGCCTACCTGTCCACAGACGCCGCCGCCAAGAACATCGACAACGTCTCCCTCACCGACGTGGCCAATGTAAGATCACGCTTGTTTGCATCCTACGCCGTCATAGTGGAAGTAGTGTTGATTTTTTTTCTTCAACAACACATTATCAGAATCCCAGTTTTATTGGCAGGTCAACTTTCACATGCAAGGATTGGATCATGGTGTATTGGTGCTATACAGAAAATAAATACAAAAGAGCACAAGAAATGCAGGAAAAACAAGATAAAAAAAATATATATACAATCAAAAATATCTGTAAAATGGACCCGATTTTAATATACGTTATCAACATTAGGTTATTTATCGGTTCTTGTTTCGTTGATGCACATGTGTATACATAAATCACTTCTGATTGTGTTTCTGGACTGAATAATTGCGGTTATGATTGCTTATCCACGCTTTGTATCCGTAGGCTGCCAAGATGTTTGTGTCCGGAAAGAAGACCATGGCATCCGTTGGCAACCTGGGGTCCATTCCCTTCGTCGACGAGCTCTAATTGCTCTTATAAACTGTTCCGTTCCCTACCTATCTTTCCTCCTAAGCGGGTGAACTGGTTGGTTTTGACCGAAATGCTACAAGAGAAATGTCATCATTCATTATAGTAAAACTGGTATGAAACAATAGTCACAGGAGTTTCCTGTTTTTTTGGTGAACCTGTATAGAGTATTTCAGGGGTCCCAATCCACATGTTTGCCAACTTGAACTGTATAATTCATGTAAATTAAAGAATAAAATAACTATCTCAAAGATTTGTGAGTTTTTGGGGTGAGAAATAATGATGTGATATCTAAATTGTATGTATAATCTTGTCGTTTCAACTGTTTACATATTCCAAGGTTATGATTGATTTTATACTCTATCCATTGAGTCAGTCTTTCGTTGCACATGATGTAGGGATTCATCAATGTGACGTACGATTTATTGGGAGATGGCTAATCTCGCGAGATTGGCCATATACTCCAGACCGCTCCAGACCAGATGGACTAGACCGAGACGGCAGCAGGATCAGTGATCTCAGTTTGCATTTCATTAACGGCAGACAACGGTGCTCGATCTATGCTGCACAGTTACCGTTATATGTATTGAGACGACACAAAAAAACGACGTTGTCGTGAGTACGCTATATTTTCCCGTGGACCGCTACATTTAGGCGGAGACGTAGCCTTGCGAGTGTTGAAAGTAGTTTACGCATAACTCCTTGCTAGAAAATAGAGAAATACAACAAAGGACTTCGAAATAGTATAGATTTATTTTTCTGGAAAAAAAACCTTGATGTTCCGAGGATCCTTTACCTTTTTTGAAACGGCCACTTCAGAGCCAGATGCCATTGAGCACGATCAGCGATCCTCGCCACCTTTGCTGGGAAAGTGCCAACTGCTCGGGCCATGGTGGGCTGTTTGAAGAATACCACAAGGAACTTTAAAGGGATCTCGCACCCACTCCAGTATTTAGGGGTCGTTTCAAATGCACAGGCCAATTTGGCCTGCGGCGATTATTTCTATATCCACGGCGATGGCAGCGGAGAAAGGACCCGATATAAACAGTGTGTCTGTGTAAGCCTGCCACTGAACATGCCATATCCCTTCTCCCACTGGAGGGGTGCGATATAGACAATAGGACAAGCTGTCGAGTTTATCTCGCGCAGGGTCTATTTTTACTCACGCATTGGCTATGGATAAACTCACCATCATATCAGGATGTCTTTTCCTAGCTGCAGACATTTTTGCGATCGCGAGCATTGTCAACCCGGACTGGATCAACACCGGAGAATCCAGCGGTAAGTTAGGTGAGGATACTTCTTTGAATACACTTGATCTGGTTGTTAATGCATCCCTGTCTGATAGCCCACCAACGACGGCGATTTGAGCAAGGATTATGAGTTATGTGGGTGGAAACTGGTGTTGGTTATGCGGTCATTGTGAAACTCTTGAGTAGCTGTCTACTAACTATGGATCAAAGGACAGCGACAAGAACAGCACTGAATACAGAATGCTATACGGTTGTCCATGCAACTTTGGCATAGGCCTATAGGCTACATAGCCTACTCCTATATTCGTAAACAATAATTATATTACACATAACCACTGAGTTAGCCACTGACCCCCTTTACACAATGGTGAAGTGTGTGTGCGTGTTTATGTGTGTGTGTTTGTGTGGATTTGTGAGTGCAGGTAGGGATGGGGGGGGGGGGGGTATGATTATGGATATAGACTCACAATTTGACATTTGCGTGGGACACAGAGCAAAACAGCTGGACAGCCATGTAAGTGCCCCCGTAACAGCCCCTCTCTAGTCACTCTCTCCATCTCACTTTCACTGTATGACCCTCCCTGGATACGTTTTTTTTTCAATATTTTGTGGGTGTCCCGGTAGTTAAGTTCAACACACACACACACACACACACACACACACACACACACACACACACACACGGTACAACCTCATCCGTTTTGCCCAATTCATTCTGTAAACGCTAGTGATGGCAAGCCAAACGCTTTCATTCTGGGTGATCCTCAACTGCCAACAAGTTGACGTCATCCCCATCACCCTGAAGCTAAATCATTAGCATCAACGTGGAGTGGTAGGAAGGGGCAGTGTGTGCAAGCCAACGTAGCATCTACAACTTGCATCGAGCAGGATATTGTTGCATAATTCAACAGGCAGCCACCCACCCAATCAATTAAAAGGTTATTTTTTGTGCTTGCTAAGCCCAACACTTTCCTGGTAGTCATTCATCAAAATAGGCACAACAGACGTTTAAACTCATTCTTTTTTTTGTAGAAATAAATGAAAGCAGGCGGTGGGGGAAGCAGGGTTTTGTTGCACTTTAATTATCCTAATGTCAAATAGTTAGAAGTGTTGTTTATAAATGGAGTTGTATGTTGTGACTTTTAATTAGGCCTCCTGGGAATAAAAATTCTCCCTTCAGAGAATTAAAACTCTAAGCTCAATTATGACGGAAATTGCCCCTGCCTGGAAACACTTTTAATTAGTGGGTTTATGCGTACGTATTTGGGTGAGAGTTGTGTGTCAAAAACAAAGAATCAGTGTGTGTCAATTAATGTAAAGGGATAACATTGGTCTCTTCTGTCATACTTCCATATGACTGTTGCCTATTTATCTCCATATTTCTTACTTTATTATTTCCTTGCTTTTCTTGTACCTTCCATTCACCCTATATCCACGCCATTCATTTTATGGTTCATTCTTAAAGAGGATTTATTTTCCTTAATTGTAAACAACAATGCTCTCCCACCAGGTTCCTCCATAATTAACGTTGCATCACGTCCTGTGTCACACATTATGCAGACAGAACTGCTCACAGATGCAGAAAGGATGAAACACCCTGAGATGATTAGTGCATTGTTGTGGACACCGCTGTCTTGCATACCTGTTAGCCTGATATCGGCCGAAGTTTCTGTTTTCGTTTGTTGCTTTTACTCTCTCAAAGCCTTTGCCATGTAGCCTGTTGTGATTGAGTTCACGTTTTCCTGGGCGGTTATACTGAGTGTGTGTGTGCGTGTGCGTGTGTGTTGCGAGCATGTGTGCCCCTGCGTGCTACCTAGCTATTACGTAGGTATTCTGTTGTGAAGTAGTGGGAGAATGTCTGCCTCTGTGTGCACTTTTAACAACAACATGTTTTGGGGCCATCTGTGAAACTTAGGCCCATGATCAATCAAGCCGTTACCTGCCTTAAACTGCAACTTATTTTTTCAGTTTCAGGCACAAAGTAGGACACAACAAATAGAGTTCACAATATATACTACATTTGGTAAAATAACGGATGTCCGTTGTGACATTAACCTTACAATTAAACGTTTCTTGTAAATGGACCACATCATGGTTTTTAAAAACATTGCGGTGAATTGACCATAGCCATATACGTTTTTCATCCTTAAAAAAACATTTTCCATTAATGCATGCTCGGTGAACCTGCTCATAGAAATTCCATCCGACAAAAAAAAAGCCTCTATGGAATTTCCTGCCTGCCATTTCCCAGCGAGCCACATCCTCTTTCCCATAGCTCTTCTGTAAGACCTTTAAAATGCTCTTATCTTGTGGCTTATCCCACAACCTTCTTGCTTTTCTGAGTGAAAACGCTCTAACGTTTTATTGATCTCTCTGGTAATGCTTTCCTTCCTTGATGTTGTCAGGCACATGAAGGCTTGCCTGGAACAGCCAAGGATTCAGTTCCACTGGTCAAGAACCCTTCTGCTACCTTGATCCCTAAAACAAAGTCCTCAATAAGGTCCTTGTAAAGTCCAGGGCCTCACTAAGACCAGGTCCTCACTAAGAACCGGTCTTTACTCTCAGACTTGAGTTTTCACTATCTCTGAGGTCCTGATTAAGTCCAAGCCTTCAGTAAGAGTAAGTGTTCACAAAAAAACGGATTCTCAGGTCCTCACTCAGAACAAGGGTTAACTACGTCTAGGTCCTCACTAAGCCCAAACTATTCAAAAGCAAGGTCGTCCTTAATAAGTACAGGCCTGTATAAAGACCAAGTCCCCATTAGGACCAGTCCCTCACTGAATCCTCTCGGGGACCCACAAATCACTGGCTCCAACACTCCTCGAAATAGGGAGAGACAGGGCCGGAGACAGGGGTGTGAGGGATGATTTAATTAGGGCTTTCTCTCAGAAGCCTGCAGGCTGCTGTACCTATGCAGTAGGATAAGACGCCCTGCCCCTCCTAAAGTGATGAAGAGGGAGGCAGAGTACAGATCAAATGCATTCCGAGCCTAGCTATGCTGGTTTCATCTTTGTGTGTGTGTGTGTGTGTGTGTGTGTGTGTGTGTGTGTCACAGAACGCAGATTATGCATGCACAGTGTGTCAATTTGTGACTTCCAACGGGCTGTGCGTCGAGGACTTGGTACACATGTCATTTTGGTCACATGGCAGTGCATGTAGGTCTCCGTGTGGATATGGGGAGTTGTGTAGGTAAAATTGGAAACAGGAAGTGGCAAAAAGTCTCTCTATTCCAGTGACTCACCGTCGGGTGAATGCCAAATCGATTTTTGTTATCACTTTGTTCTGCGATTGATTCCAACTCTCCCAGTCTTTTATATATTTTATATTATATTCATCTTAATAGTCCGGCCTCCATCGTGTGTGTGTGTGTGTGTGTGTGTGTGTGTGTGTGTGTGTGTGTGTGTGTGTGTGTGTGTGTGTGTGTGTGTGTGTGTGTGTGTGTGTGTGTGTGTGTGTGTGTGTGTGTGTGTGTGTGTGTGTGAGATATAGAGAGACACTGGTGTTGGCCTGTGGCCCACCCCTGTCACTCTCCGAGCCTGTTGCCATGCCAACGGGTCCTTAACCGATATCCCTGCAGCGCTGTTTGAGCGGAACCCGCCTCGCGGTCATCTGGGAGGTCATTAGGTCTTGGGCGAGCGGACGTTCGGAAGACCGGCCGTGTATTGCTGACACCTCTGTCAAGCCTCACCGTTGCCCCTTCCTCATGGAGAGGGCGCAGCTATTGTGTTGACGAAGAGGGTAAACTCACCGCGGCTATACGGAGCGATATTCTACTCACAGTGGTGTTTCTGATGCGAGCCCATCGACTGCACCCTGGAAAAACAACGGTCCCCCTTGTGAGAGAGTCAGAGCAGTTACAGTTCGCTGAAGGGAACACCTCAACAATTAAGCAAGGCTCTAATGACCAAACCAGCATCACTCTGGTGGCCAAGACAACCTACTCTACATCCTTAGCTACCACTTTATTCTAACCGTGACTCTCTCCCTCTCTCTCTCTCTCTCCCCCCTCTCCCCCCCAGGCTCCCTCACGGTGGGCCTGGTGCGTCAGTGCCAGACCATCCACGGACGGGAGCGGACCTGCATCCCGCCGCGGCTTCCCCCCGAGTGGGTGACCACGCTGTTCTTCATCGTCATGGGCATCATCTCCCTCACGGTCACCTGCGGCCTGCTGGTGATGTCCCACTGGCACCGGGAGGCCACGCGCTATGCCCGCTGGATCGCCTTCACCGGGAGTACGTGGGCCGTTCACCACACACACGGATAGAGGTCCACGCGCCGTACGGGATGTTACATTCAGCCCTGTGAACACGGAAGGAAGGGCACACAAAAACAAAGCGCAAAAACTCGCACGGGTAGATGACGGGGCGGGATAGCGTAGTGGCTAGGGGGCATGTCTCCCGGGCAGAAAAGGTACCAGGTTCGATCCCCAGTGTCCCCAATGCAATCAACCCTGTGTGCATCCTTGAGCAAGATACATAGAAGTCGCCCCTTCTCTCTCCGACATGGCCCGTGTTTCACTGTAAGTTGCTTTGAACAAAGGCATCTGCTAAATGGTCCTATTTACCACATGGGCTTTTAGCTGCATAAGAGCATACTTAGCAGGCGTGCATCCATTTATGCCTGCCATCTATCGTTTGAAGTCTCTGTAATGCGCAGGTTTAAGAAAAACAACACGTTAACGGTGATGTTTAAAACCAAGAAAGCCTCCGCAACAACACATCTCTCAGTTATCCAGGGAGCGAGGCAGGGAAGTGTGAAATTGCGGCGGATTACATAACATTATCATTAGCTTACTTCATTTTGCATTCCGTCTTCCGGTCCTCTTGATTTCCCCCCAGGGCTATCTCCCAGCACTTCCTCTGTGCAGAGGTCACATCCCCTTGTGTTTTGTGTGTATTACTCACACTGTTCCTGGGTCACTTTTATTTTTGTTGCACAAAGAGCCCAATGAGCACATCCATATTTAGCGCCGGCGGATTTGGTTGTTAATTGAATCCTATTCATCTTTAAGGAGCCAAGCTCTAAATATCGAGCTGTGCGGGCGGGCACGCAGGGGGGGGGGGGGGGGGGGGGGGGGTGTGTTTGAACCCCACCCAGTAATCCTGATTGATAGTTCTGTTGTTTTTGCTCTCGAGTTAAAAGTAATGGAATTGCTCGTGATTAGCTGCGGCAGTAGCGTCCCACGCTCTCGGGGGAGGTGGGGTTTAGACAACGCTGTGTCGTGTGTGTGTCCTAGGTTGCTTTGTTGCCTGCAGAAAGCCAACAGTGGGACGGGAGGGAGAATCTGTGAGGTCCCCTGAGGGTGACAGAAAGGGGAAGAGGTTGAGGGGGAGGTGATGGGTGAGGAGTCAGATGGTTATAATGGCGGTGGGAACGCCTCCTTCATCGTGTGTGTGTGTGTGTGTGTGTGTGTGTGTGTGTGTGTGTGTGTGTGTGTGTGTGTGTGTGTGTGTGTGTGTGTGTGTGTGTGTGTGTGTGTGTGTGTGTGTGTGTGTGTGTGTGTTCCAAGAAGTTTCTTCGCACTTCTTGGAATAGCCAGCTCAGCTCTGTCCATTATAGAAGGACAAGCCACATGCACACAAACACACTCACAGATGCTTGCACTTATGGGACACACTTTACTTTATTAACAGTGTTTTGAGAGCTGTCCTGCTAATGGCTTTCACTTAATGGTTGTTCATAGACGCCGTTCTGAAAAACCTTGACGGCGCAGACTCATAAATGGACCGGCTCTATTTTTACAACCGGGAGAGAAAAGGGTTCTGTCTCACTTCAGCAGGGGAGGAAATGAAGACACAGTCCAGCAACAAGGGCTTTTTTAGCAATCTATCCATAGAAAATGTGATGCAGGTCGCCTTGATTGGATCAGAGAATCTCCGGCTGTTACCCCTACCTGAGAGAGAAATGGGGGCTGTGCTCTCATTATCTGGCAGACTTAATAATGGCCTCACCCACTTAATAAGATGATTCATGTTGATGATTATATCATAATCTTTGGGATTATTGTGCATTATGAGGGAGATGTGACAGTTTTGCTACTGGCAACATTTATTTTAGAGCTGACTAACTACTAAATATTGGGAATGATCCTCAATCAAATGGTTGTGGGTCTCCCGGCTAAAACGTTACTGGATTCCATTCCCCCATGTCTACTGACTCGGCATCATGAGCAATTCGCCCTAACCGTTACCTGCTCGTTGAAGGCATGCATCTGTCTGTGCTCAACGAAGTGCTAAATGACTACTAACGGTGACTGATTGTATTTTGTAACAACTCTCTCTCGCTATATCCCTCTGTTTGTCCGCAGTGGTTCTGTTCTGCATGGCGGCGCTGATCTTTCCCATCGGGTTCTACATCAGCGAGGTCGGAGGTCAGCCCTACAAGCTCCCCAACAACACCGTGGTGGGCTCCTCCTACGTGCTCTTTGTGCTCTCCATATTTTTTACCATCGTGGGACTACTGTTCGCCGGCAAAGTCTGCCTGCCGGGCTGAAACCTCAGACCCCGTTTTGTCTGCGAACGGCCGAGGAGACATTGCCGCGAAACAGAACTGGACCCTCGCGCGGTTTCAGTTGCGGAAGAGAGAACTTTGAAAAACTCGAGGATGCAACTTGGGAAAATAGTTTTGCAGATTTCTTTGTCGATATTTATGTTGTAGGGACGTAGCTAGCCTCCAGGACGACGTAGTTGCGTGACTGCGTCGTACCAAAATGTCCCGCCTTCCTCAGACTTGTGAGGTCACCAAATGCAAACCGGGACCACCGGAGGAGGCGTCTTTCATCCCAGTGTTCTCGTGTATTCTTTGCTTGGCGGAGGCGTCAGAATATCAAGCTAAGACGCCAGCGGCTAGCAGCCAGGAAAGGTCAAAGGTCATGTTTGACGATGAATGTTTTGCGGGATAAGGAGCCGGTCTCTTATGTTGTTGTTTTGTTATAAAACAATAAAAATAACAGATCACCCCTTAAACAGAATGTTACAGTTTGTGTTGTTTGTTTCAGCATTCTACTTCAGCCGTCATCTGTACAAACTAAAACAGACCATTTGTTGTTATGTTATATTTCTGGAAGCACTGTGATACTCATTAATGATTTTGAAAATATCATTAAAAATAACCCACGGAAACCGCCACTTACCCTACCCTTTTAATCCAAATGAATGGATAGAATGCTGACGTAGCATGTCACCTCTGCCCTGCACTTCACATCCAAGACACCAGACCTGTGGGCTCCGATATCCAAACAAAGGGGAAGGCCTTGCTCAGCGCAACCTTCGTCGTTGTTACCAAAGCAAGTTGTTTTTTGTTATTTCATTCGTTTTTGGGGTTCCAAGCAAATGTATTTTTGAGATCCTCTCCGGGGCGCTAAGTGATGTTAGAGCACACGCCCTGATGTGATGTCTACCGGGGAATCTTAAATTAGATCTGAGTCGATTTCAGGACCGCCAAAGCTATGATCATAAAAAGATCACATCTTTAGAAAACGGGGAGTAGGCTCAAGGCTTGTTCACTGTGATTCAAAAATAAGTGATGAAAAGAAAAAAAGGGCTATTGTACGAGAGGGTTATGCAACGCCTAATTATAGATTATTCCTGTGCAAGCAACTAACCTTAAGCGTAAGGCTGGCTCCAGCTGTTACGTCCCACACACAAACAATCTCGTCCCTTTCACGAGAGCCGTGTGCAGAAAAAAATAAAAGCAGTGCCCAGGGAACATACAGGATGTGTTTGGGTTGCTATGGGAACGGCTGAAAATGATCTGCTGTGTGTGTGTGTGTTCAACACCCGTTTCACAGTTGAGATCAGCTGGGGGTGGAGGTGTGTGGAGTTGGCTGGGGGGGATGGGTAAGTGTCTTCTCATGAAGGTCATCTCGGGGAAGGGGCCGCTGTGATACAATAGAAGGTCCATGATGTTCCAGCGACGGCGCCTCTCCCACTGCCCTTCTCCCCAGCTATACGGCTCCTTCAAGGGCTGCTCTGTTGACGACCAGGCCCCTTTCCTTTTCCTTAAGGGTCTACTATGGGTGCATCCTCCTTGCCCATTGCCCCTGGTTTGTCTTCAGAGAGAGAGAGAGATGGAGAAAGCGAGTTTGTTTCCATGGTAACAAACGCCATTATAGAGTTCAACTGTAAAGTTAAAAGTGTGCTCTCTCTCTCTCTCTCTCTCTCTCTCTCTCTCTCTCTCTCTCTCTCTCTCTCTCTCTCTCTCTCTCTCTCTCTCTCTCTCTCTCTCTCTCTCTCTCTCTCTCTCTCTCTCTCTCTCTCTCTCTCTCAAAACAGAAGACTATTAATAGCTTCATGAATCAATGTTTTCACATATTTATAAAAACCAAAGATTTGCTATTATGATACAAGAATTAGCATGGGCTTATTGGCTCAATGTAGATTTACCATATATATTGTTAACATATCACTGGATAAGCCCATTCACCTCTGGACTGTTGATGGCAGTGTGCTCTAACTCCAATGGAAAATATCGTTTGGTATGTTGTATGTATGTATATGTTGGGGGAGGGGCTTTCACTGTATAACATCACAAAATGTGCTTCAAATTACAATTTACAACACTGGGATTCACAGATCAAATGTTTTTTAGCTAATTTAATTTGACTCTGGTTGGCTGGTAGATCTTGTGTTGTCCCACCTGTGGAAAGGAAAAGTCCATTGTAGAACTACATTACGTGACTTTATTAATTGGTTGCTCTGTACATTTACAATATCGGGCAGTGAGATATCACGGCATCCTTCTGTTTGGTTTCGGTCTGGACAGTGCAATCATATAGAGCTAAGTTGCTTTTGGGTTAGTCATACAACAGAAATAAGTTATCAAGGTACCATTAATATACATGTTGTTCAATAATTAAATTATAATCAATAATTAAATATTTTATAATAAGTTATCAAAGCACACTTAATATACATGTTATTCAATAATTCAATTATTATTCAATAATTAATTATTCAATAATTAAATTAAATAATAGTTCAATAGAAAATAAAACATTGGTAAAGGCATATCCTAAACATAGGAAACAGGAACAGCTTAGAAGTAAACATTTGCGCAAAGTAAACAACATTGAGATGGATAAAAAAAAGAATGCAAAAATAACAATAGTTAAATAACTATAAGCAAGCCGTATCGTTGTTCCGTAATGAATATATTCCAACAAAAATGTAAATGAAATGCATTTCCGATTCTACCCACAAGGGAGTGACATTGTGGTGTTTTACCTCAGACCATGTTGAGAAGCCACAACAACACATCCTCAGTTGTTATGTTTGTAGATTGTTCTTTTTTGAAGATAATTAATCATGTTTATTTATCTATGTAGTTAAGCATTTATTCATTCCAAACGAGATATGTTCTCATTCTAATTCAATCCAACACAGTCCTGCACGCCCAGAGGGAAATAACTTGCTGAACTAGCGTCCAGAGACCATGGCGACCAGCGGACATGACGCTCCAAGGCCTTTCCCACACACGATCCGTCACAAGAGCAGGTTCTCCTTCCTTTAGCTAGGGAACCATGGGCCGGTCCTGTTTGACTTTATGAGCCGCTGTGAGCAGCAGTAGACCGGAGAGGACCTCCAGGCCGTAGGAGAGCCAGGCCAGAACTGTGGACCAACCGAAGGAGGTGCTGACCCCGACCAGACCCTCGGGTCCCAGAAGCCTCTCTGTCTCGGCCAGCGCCAGGTAAGAGTAGGTGATGTACAGGACCATCCCGCTCAGGGTCAGCAGGCCTGGAGACACACGCACACACGCGCACGCACACACATACACACACACACACACACACATGCACAAACACATGCATGTACACACACACAAACACGCACGCACAAACCCAAACACACAAACACACACACGTTAACAAACACGTACACACAAGCCGGCACGCAAACACATGTCAAGTTCGCATGCCTCAAAGTCAGTAAACTTCCCTCTGTTTCTCTCTCCCCCCTCCTTCTTCCCTTTCTCACACACAAACGCACACACAAACGCATGCACACGCCCGCGACTCTTCCGTTGCAGACACACTGCTGTTCCCAGTGATCGGGTCCAGACGACGTGAGTGTGCAAAGCTGCTAATAACACATCGCCCCCCCGGGGCCCACATGATTGGAATAATGATGACACACAGGAAATGAACAGACATGGGCACATTTACACAGTGCGCATCTGTTAAAACCACTTTAATCTTGGTACATTAATCCAGTTTTCAGGGGAATACGAACAGTGTTGGGGAATTGTGGGAGTTCATCTAATTCAGGGATGATAATTATTTGATCACTCTCAGGCCCTACAGTGCCATTAACTGAGGAAATTAGGCGAAAGCAGCGTCTGATTAGCTTTTTTTTTTATGATTCATTATTTATTTTGTTAACGGCCCACCAGGGGAGAGATACAATGTGGTTTGTTCAGAGGAGAATTGTACAAGCGCAGGCAGACAAACAGAGAGACAGGGGACGGAAGGACAGACTCACAAACCCCCCCCCCCCCCACACACACACAAACACACTTTTGAAGTGGTAAGAGTAACACAATTGCACTGCATCTTTTATTGGGTGCAGTGTATTGGATTAGTTAGCAGGGCAGTCATGAAACGCACAACAAGAGACAGCAGGCTGAAGAAGTTATTTTGAAGTCTTCTGCCCAGTCCATTTGATCTGGTTTATCCCATCAGCACCTACGACTAAACTACTTAGAGAACCACACTGAAGTCATTCTAAACCACTTGGGTTATTGGACATTCACCCTGTCTTAAACAAGGTTTGCTCGCGTATTATCTACAGCCATCAACCTCCTTTTTTAAATCTAGAATAAAATAATAATAATAGATATAGACGGGAAATTATAATAGTGTATTATCAACCATTCTGCAAACACAATGTTCTAGTGAATTGACTGAATATCTTGTTCTGAACCAGCTTTGACAAAAACAACATGACTAAACACATCGTCTCCGATGCTTTAGGGAGAAATAACCAAAAATTAACCACAAGTCCCTTGAGCTCATTAAAACAACATTCGAGCAAAGCTTACCAGGAAAGACAGCTAAATCCCTGCTACACCGCTTAATGGTCGATTGTAGGGGGGCTGACACCAAATGAGAAATATAGACAGAAAGCAATATAATACGAAAGCATTTAGCCGCTCATCATAATGATGATGTGGCGCTCAATTATCATGTTGTAACTTCCGGCGCCGGAAAGGGTGAGACATTGGGGAAAGCGTGCGCTCATAATTAACCTGTGAATAAAGCACTGTCAGACAAAGGGCTGTGCTATGAACAGTGTCTCAGTGGGGAACCAGCAGTGCTACAGGTGCATCCTTATCCCTGGGTACAAAGGGAGGCAGGAAGTAGGGCGGGGCCTACTTCAAACCCTGGGACACAAGATCTTTGTATATCAGTGACCCCCTTTACACCTGACAATATTAGAATGGTATCAATCGGTCTTCTTGTTTGACGTTGTCATGCGTCCCTGCCAGACTACTTACTGATGTGGTTTGACGGATCTGATCACGAATGTGTCCTAGCTACGTTCAAACCTGGATATTTATTTGTTTTGGCGATTGTCCGATTCCCCGAAATGCGTGTTGCTTACAAGTGTAAAGGGGGTCACTGAGCTCAGGGACTGCTGACTGATTTAAACTACAATTCCACTTGAATCTGTCACCATGTGCTGCAGATTAAAGGGGGAACGTAAAGGCTCTTGTTAGTGAATTGTCAGTGAAACACAAGGCCGTCTTTGTGAAGTGAAAAGGATGTTGGAGAAGAGACAGAGACAGAGACAGACAGACAGACAGACAGACAGACAGACAGACAGACAGACAGACAGACAGACAGACAGACAGACAGACAGACAGACATACAGACAGACAGACAGACAGACACACAGACACACATTTAAGTGTGCTGTGAAGTTGTGGCTTCTTTGGATGTGAACAAAGCCATGGATGTGAAGGAGAGACGACGCTCTGGCTTTTACTCTTCCATCAAATGAAGGCACTATTTCTACACTGCACTGTTGCTCCAGTTGTAGTGTTGGCTGAGGATTGGCGTGGCCAAGACCATAGCCAAGCCTGTAGGTGAAAAGCCAGGTGAAAAGCCAGGTGTGGGATGAGGTTAGTATGATTAATAGAGTTAATCAATAGATGGTTAGGTTTGATATTCCTCTCTCTTCCAATGAGGCTGGCTCTTGAACACGCGGTACGACTCCATTTTTTCTGAAAAGGCCTGTTGGGTATTGGGCCGTGTCATTTTGTTTAAATGGAAATCAATTTCTTTCTGTTAATCCAATAAACCTGGTCTATTTTTCCACAGTTCCAAGCGGTGTCCCTTAACATCAGCTGTACATTCTCAGACATGGCTCGTTCTTACCTTTTGACAGCACATCTCATCCAATCGATATGCACCATACCTTATTAAACCAGATTGGCTACTCAAACAAAAGGCAGTGTGGTTTGTTCCTTTAGTAGAAAACAAGCCCAGGGGACCTTGTTCAGATTTCACCCCACCGAAGAGCAATTATCATCTTAATTAGACAATTATTCAGCCGCAAGGGCGTATAATTACAGCTTTTGGAGTCCTTTCTCGTCAGCGTGCCAGTCGGAATGATTGACATCATAACACTGGGAGGGAATGGGGCATCACGTGTTTCACAGATAATCACAGGGAGGACCAGTGATTGTGAGGTCTCTCTGGATCAGAGTGCATCAGAGTGGGCCCACAGAATGGTGAGGCGCATTGAAATCAATGAACCATTTCACTCAAAAGCCTGCAGAATCGCTTTGCATGGATTTACAACCGTTCCTTACTGCCTCTAGCTCGTTCCCTCTCGGTTATCTGGTGGGGGGGGGGGGGGGGGTCCGGTGTAATGCCATCGTCTCCAAGAGACAATAATGTTGTACATTGTTTAGGGAGATATAGATAAAATAGAGATAGATAGATAGACTAAAAGCTGTATTGATGAAATGGGTTTACGAAATAAAGAGATTAAGAATATTCTGTGTTGATGCATGCAAACACTTAAGCAGTCTACAGAGAGAGGCGGCCTTCAGACGAGTTTATAGTGAATTTGCGCTGTAATGGCTGCCGAGGCAATATAACCTGATTGTTGTCCTTCCCACTGGACCCATGATATGGAGGACGGAATAACGCATCCAGCGCGACTGAGCGGGCAGAGAGAGCTCTACGCTGCCATTAGATGAAGACTGAAGGTAAAAAGGTCCTGTGTGTGCCCACTTGACACGCGGATATTATACACACACCCTTACACAAACACACACACACACACACACGCAGACACACACACAGACACACGCATACACACACACACATACATACATACATCAACGTAAGCACACATGCCAGCCCTTCCACATATATGTACTGTGGCAATGTGATTATTCAAATAATCAAACAAGACCCCTATCTGGCCGGGCGGCGATACCATGCTCCTCTGTTTTGATTGTTCATTCGAGGTCATAACAGACCAGCTTCCTGGGCTCCCATCAGCTGACTGGCCTTGCTCCTGTTGCTATACTTACCCAATATGTTCTGCTGCTGGGCCGGCCAATCAAGATCCTCATCCTGATCTTTTTTGCTCTCTGTGGAGTTTCCTTTTAAGGGTCTTTTTGAAACTTGGAACGATTGGGATGGCAGCTAGAGGCCCTTTTTCTGGGATACTATCTTACCGTTACGCTGCATTCGTTTTATTTGCTGTGCCTCATTTCCCTGCAGACCTTCTGCAAGTTGAAGAGAATCCACCTAGTTTTGCTATTTGCTATTCCTGTAATAACAGCGGCCAGCAGTGATTTCAGCTACATGGCACTGAGGAGTAGGTATAAGGATATGCCTCTTGTTTGAGAAGGCCTACAGGAAGGCTGTGTACATGGGGCTTCGATTTAAGTACCTTTCGGCTGTTAGATGGAACACTGTAGCCACTATATACTATCCTGCCCCCATATTAAAATACCCGGCCACACAATCAAACACACATTAGTTTGTGTCTTGCAGCATCTCCCCGCTAGAATATCTGAAGCGAATCCGATTGTCTTCTATAACCTTGTTTCTATTTCAACTTTAAGTTGATTAACACATCTGGAGAACAGCTGCAGGATCATGGATGTCCACACATGAAATGATCTGGGTGTGTACTGTACTGTAGACAGTAGAGGATACTGTACTGTAGACCGTAGGTGATCTTGGTGTGGGTACGGTACTGTAAACAGTAGAGGATACTGTACTGTAGACTATAGGTGATCTTGTTGTGTGTTCTGTACTGTAGACAGTGGATACTGTGCTGTAGACGGTAGAGGATACTGTACTGTAGACAGTAGAGGATACTATAATGTAGACAGTAGAGGATCTAGGTGTGTGTACTGTACTTCAGACAGTAGATACTGTACTGTAGACAGTAGAGGATACTGTACTGTAGACAGTAAAGGATCTAGGTGTGTGTACTGTACTTTAGACAGTAGATACTGTACTGTAGACAGTAGAGGATCTAGGTGTGTGTACTGTACTTTAGACAGTAGATACTGTACTGTAGACAGTAGAGGATACTGTACTGTAGACAGTAGAGGATCTAGGTGTGTGTACTGTACTTCAGACAGTAGATACTGTGCTGTAGACAGTAGAGGATACTGTACTGTAGACAGTAGAGGATACTGTGTGTGTACTGTACTGTAGACAGTAGAGGATCTTGGTGTGAGCATTACACTGTAGACAGTAGAGCAGCGGTGGCAGTGAGCGAGTCGTTTAAACTTACTGCAGGTGAAGAAGTACGTGGCGGTGCAAACGAGGAGGACCGGGCTCTGAGCCAGCGAGCTCACCAGTCCACATATCCCGCCAAACACCAGCAGGACCAGACTGAGAGGAAGCAGCACCACTATCACACTGTGCAGGTCTAAAAACACAAAGATATCCGTGACGAAGCACGCGCGCACACGCACACGCACACACACACACACACACACACACACACACACACACACACACACACACACACACACACACACACACACAGGTGTACAGTAGGGTCAAAGCGCGCGGCACGGGAGATGCAAGTGCCTCTTACATGATCATTACATGATCATTACAGCAGGACCACAAAAACAATACCGGAGTACATACAGTGGATGACTCACTGAGTATGTACAGCTCTGATTCTGTATAGATGGGGTAGTCGGCTGTGAAGCTGTACACCTTCCCTCCTGTATAGAATCATAACAATAATATGAACAATACTAATGAGACGCAAACATTGTTGGAGTGAAATAAAAACAGTGTATGGTGTAGTTAATTTATATGAGTCAACTCAAAAGCAAGAACGAATCTACCTTCGTTGCTTCTCCACAGTCCAGAGTGTGAATTCATGTCCTCAAAGCCGCTCTGGTTTAATGGAGAAATCTCTATGATGTACCAATACTCGCTTCCTATCGCAGCTGCCAGCAGAGCAAAACTCAGTAATCCGGAGATTCCCGCAGTGAGCACCAGTGATGCAAAAGTAATCCTCACGTCGTACCTGTGTATATGGGTACACATGTTGACTATAACACACCCTTAACGCGTTGTTTTTTTGCCCCGATAAATTTGGCACTGAGGAGTATCAGTATTGTCCGTTTAGTGTTCCGTTTCCGAAAATGCCTTGCCGTTCCCGATTGGTCGTTAAGGTTTAAAGATGGAACATGTATGGAATTGACCAAACTCCGATCCGAATGGCCCGAGAAAGGGAGATGGGTTGTCCTTTTATAAGGGCAGCATTTTACGCGCGCTGCAAGTTTACGCACGGCACCGACGAATGAAGTGTTGAACGGGAGGACCTCATTACTTCATGGTGCGTTAATAAAATATAAAAACGCAGGAAGATCAGAATGTTAAATGGAATATATATTCAACTACCGATATATGATACGCACTGGGATATCAATAATGAAAGTATGCGTGTATAAACCTATAATGATATTGTTGTCCCGTACACATTTCGACGCAATCATACCACTAGGCTCTCAAGACAATAAATTAGCTTTTTGAGAAAATCCCAAACTAATAATAATTTAGAATTCCTCCAAACATGACTTGGTCACTAATAGCTAGGCCTATTATCAGTATTACAATCAAAGTGAATAGTGAGGTCTTTACCCATAATGAAATCCCTGAGCAGATGTTCTTTACAGATTGACTATTATCAGAGGACCATGCACACCAGCATCCCTGTGTTTAAAGATTACAATCAGAGAGTTTGATTGGCGATTGATTCACATCGTGCAGAAGGATCACAAGAGCCTTCACGCTTGAGGAAAACAAAGGAAATGTCAGCACATAGAATCATAGAAATACAATGTGAAGCATACACAATGGATGGGTTTAATAGTAAAAACATAAAAACACAAGAAGATTGCACTGAAACCACGAAATAAAATAAAATAGATTAAACAGGTATAAAGCTCTACTCAAGAAGAGTACCCCCCCCCGCCCCATCCATTGGTTTGTCCTTCCCCTCCTATTTGTCACCGCTGGCCGACTTCATTGCAGCTCTAATCAGTTTGGCCCCCTCTTCAAATTTGCTGACGGCTTCACCAGTGACTTTGTTCTGTCATGGGGATAAAATACACACAGATCAGAAACACGATTGAGATGAACATCTAGGAGTGTGGAAAGCCAGTTTTCTATTTCTTTATTAACTCATGAGAAAATGTTGCAGCGCCACACATTTTTGCCTGTTACTGAACATTGTACTTCATAAATGCTGAACCGAAAAAGTTGTCCACCACACTTTGATGCATGTATGCCATCTTGTTACTGTTAATAATTGATGAAACGTACATTGATATATTTATCCCTCTCTTTTTCCAGTTTGAGGAACTCCTCAACGGACAGTGCCTCCACCTCCTTCTTAAGGTTGATGAAGGGACATTTCGAGGAATGGGATCTGTGCTCAGCTCTGGGGAGGAGAACAAAGACAGATAAACACCGGCATTCAGACTGGAAAGCTAAATGCTTAAGAGAAGAGAATGCATTGAACTTGAAAGGTTCAAATGGAAGCAAGACAGAATTCTCCTTGAATAATCAGAAAAAATTATCCCGATTCTGAAATAGCTCGGCAGACAAGCAACAAATTAAAACAACCCATTTTCTTGTCCAACTATTGAGTGTTGCATTGGATTAAATCAGATGCTATTTCGTAGGAAGACATCAATCAAATTAGTGTTTTTCCAGGAAATCACAACAACAAAGTACAGGACACCCGAAGTACTTACGCAGGGTCATCCTCTGGTTCCCAGCCCTCCAACTCCTTCAGACAGAAGAAACATTTGGCGACGTCGGGGCAGTTGTCTGAAGGAGTGTGGAGGAATCCGGCTCTGGCCATCTGCATGAAACAACACCGTTCAATTAACACACAACAGCAGAACGGAAGATGAAGTCAGTCCACACCGTATGTGTTACTGTTAGCCTAGCATGACCTAGAGCAGTCATAGTAATGCTTTTGGTGCTGTGGCTTCACGGTAACTAATGCTTGCCGGGACTTTGATAGCCGTGGAGTGTATGATAACACTTGTGAATCTTTTTCAAAAGGTTTGATTGCTGTAACGCTATTATTTTTCACGATCGTTATCATTAAACGTTGAACACTGGCCGTTGACATTGGATAGGCTACACCTGTAATTGAGTTTCAAAACTGTATTTTTTTTACAGATGGACTGTCATTACTTGGTAATGTGAAATTATAGAACCATCGTGTGTGTTGTATCATCTCTGAGTTGTGACGGTGGTCCGAGGCCACCGATCTCCTTGACCTCGTTAGCAAATGGTAATGCGTTAGTTTAATGTTGCTCACCTTTTCTGGGGTGCAAGCGCAACCTTCTTCGAATGGCCAACCCATGAATGTTTTCAGCCTGTTTTCTAAAAAGTACATTTTGTATTCCTCTTGGTCCATCATGATTAAAAAGCACACGGGTAGAGCAAAAGGTAAATTAAGAAGAAATGGTGCTTTGAAAATTTGGCGGATGTAAATGGAGCACTTTAATTGGTAGATGCGGCACACAAACTTCCGTGTATATTCTTGATGGGAATTGTAGTTCTAATTCTTATTGGTCCATATTCACACGCGCGGAATATTACATCCTGTGTCAACAACCGGTTTCGAAATTTCATCCAAAATGTACAGCACTGAATTGCATAATACTACATGTACTACAATTGAATATATAGAGCTCAGCAAACTTTAAAGCTTGTTTAATGCGTCCTTGTGAGTTCCTTGTCTACTTATGGAGGGAAGGTGCGCTGTGGAGACATGGGCACAGTTCGGAAATGTCCCATCTACGGCCAAAGTTACTGGTGGGACGCTTGTCTTCATCTGCGATGGTAGCGATGAGGTCAACATTTTCCATATCGAGGAGAAAAGGATTAAGGCAAGTGGATTTAACTTCCTGCCTATGATATATGTTGTTATATTTTGTCGCACTTTATTATAAAACACTTCTAAGTAAAGTGTTGTTTTTTTCCCTTTATAGACCACTCTCCAATTTCCGGGACCCATATGCTACCTGGTTCAGAGTGAAGACAAGCATTTGATATATGCAGCATGTGAAAGTGCAGTTTACTGTGTCAACATTCCCATTCTTAAATCGAGGTAGGCCATCGCTTCAAAGTTGCCACTAATCTAATACCAATTCCCAAGCAAGACCTTTGGTCGCCTCACTTTTCTGTTTTTCCTCAGCAGAATTCCCACCGGATCAGCTCCTGCTCCCAGTCTGTCAATCTCCTCTGATTGGCTGGCAGTCAGAGAGGAACGCGTGTGTTCTCTGCTCCTGGTCGGTTCCATTCTTCTGACCCTGACTCAGAAAGGTGGGCTCTGGCAGTTCACTCTGTACAAAGTGCCTGCCTCTGTGGTGTCGTCAGCCAGCGGCCACGAAAAGCTTGGGGTGCTAGAGCTTCCTGTGGTGTCACCTGGGCTGTATGAAGACGGAGACCAGAGGAGAACACCGGCCCGGAAGCCTGTGTTGAACTGTGTCCACTCCAGTGACGCTGTTCCCACCTCCTCCTCCTCATCACCCTCATCTCCATCCCACACTCTTCCAGGAGATGGCCACTTTCTCCTCGAGCCACTCCTCTTCAAGATGATTTTCGGGGTGGACGCCGCTCTCGCCAAGTCCCCCATAATCCTTTGCGGCCTGCCCGATGGCCGCCTATGCTTCTTCCCGCTGCGAGGCCTTCCGTCTCGTGTCAGAGTTCTGCACAGCCTCGAGCAGCCGATTGTCTTCATCGGATCGACCGTTGCCACGGGAACGGACCCTCCTCTCCCTCAGAGTCTGGTGGCGGTCGGCGGCCTTGGGAGGGTGGTGCTGATCCATACCGGTGGGACGGCCCCCGCGGGAACGGCCGCGGCGACGGCGTCGGGGGCGGCGGGGCACAAACCGCTGGCGTTCACAGAGGGCTGTGTCCCCGGGCCTGTGGTGTGCGGCGGCTGTGTGGAAGGGCGACGGCTGTACTACAGCACCCACTCGGACGTCCTGGTTCTCGATCTATCCGGTGGTCCTGAGCAGCAGGGAGCCACGGCCCTGAGGGGAGGGGAGGACGTGGGAGACGGGCTCCCTAGTCCAGTCAGCCTGAATGTGTGTGGAGTCGTGGCGCTGGGCAGAGCCACGCACACTGCTGCTGCTGCAGGTACGTGGGATGACAGCCAAGCTTCACTTTAAGCACAAGTTTCTCTCGCTCTCTCTCACCCACTCACTCATTCACTCACTCACTTGCTCGCTTACTGAGACTCACTCTCTTACACTTGGACATGCGCACACAGAATCCAAGAATTTTCTGTGACATTTGGCTCAGGATGGGAAAGTGGCCGGTTGGTTCATATGTAGTATGGTGGAATTGAGAGAGCTGTGAATTGACAGCTACATGGGGCCGTCGTCCAATTATAACGGCAACGATCAGTTAATGAGACATGGTGGAGGCTTAGAAGGAGACTTATCCTCTCAAGTGTGTCTTTGCACTTACTCATTGGAATGGCCTATTTTTACGATCAAAAGGCTTTAAGTTGAATTGTGTCTTTGCAGGTGCTGTGCAGTTCCTGGCCCTGTCAGCAAGAGGGAGGCTGCAGAGCATCACCGTACCTAAAGCAGCAGCAGCAGCAGCAGGAGGAGGAGAAGAAGCACAAGGCAGAGAGCTACCCAGTCTCCCCTCTTCGCAGGTGGGCCAGAGGATTAAGGACCTCCTGTCTGCCATCGGAGATGTGTGTGAGAGGTAGGTTGTGCTCATCTCTCCACCTGACTTAATGGCCCTTGCATTATGACTCAAATACCTGTTGTTTCAAATTAAGATTTTTTTTATTATGGAACCAAATGGAATTTTGACATTGACAAAATAAATTTCTAATAGCTTTGTGTACACAAAAATATTGAATTCGGGTAGTTTAAGAATCCCATTATGGTGTCCCAATAAATATAATCGGCTATATGCCATTGTGTTGTTAATGATCTCTTGAAAAGCTCTGTTACTTCATGTATAATCCTGTTAATGTTATAATAATGAGTGCTTGTGGCCAATGTGCCATCTTCATTGAGCTGATGGTACTTTGGCTTTGCCATTTTTCTCTTAGAGCCACAGTGTTAAAAGCGAGCATCCATTCCAAGACAGAGGTCCTGAGGCAGCTCAATCAGGTGCTTCACATCAGTGGCCTGCTGCTATCCGACCACAACAAAGAAGACCATCTCCCTGTGCAGAAGCGACCGATCCGATGTCAAACACTCTCTCAGTGGAGCCGGGTCCTGCAGAGAGACACTTTAAACCTCACCTGCGTTCTCCAAAACACGAGCCCTTATGTGTTGGAGCAGGGCTGGACGTTCTGTGTCACCCTTCACCCCCTCTCCCATCCGCTCGGTGAGGCTGGAGAAGGGTCTTCTAGAACATTGTCATTCCCCATCCTAGATCTCCGGCCAGGGGGAGAGTTTGAAGTGTCGTTGCCCTTGGCAACAGCCGGCGACACGTCTTTCCCCGTGACTGTCCGCTGCTCGCTGGTGTTCATGTTGGCCCGTCTCCTGGCGGAGGAGAAGCCCGCCGCTCTGCGGGCCGGCGGACGCCCCGACCCCAGCCTCCCAGGGCTGGGCGGCGGCTGCTTCAGTCTACCCGTGGACACTCTGACCGTGGATTGGTTGGACGCTCTCCGCGTGTGCAAACCGGGAGACGGGAATAAAGATGGCGGCTTCCCGCCCACGGAGGGGGCGTCCGTGGACCCCCTGCAAGCGTTTCTGGACGTCCGCGAGGTCGTGGGTCGCGGCAGGAGCGGGGACACGGGGGCCGCCCTAAGGTCCAAGGCCGGGGGGGGGCACTCGGCCTGCGTCAGGGTGTCCCAGCAGTCACTGAGCGCCGCGCTGGAGTGGGCAGCCGCTGGTGCAGCCCCGAGGGGGTCAGAGGTCGCTCCGAGCCTCTCCTCCGCTGTGCTGGACTGGCTGCTGCCGTCCTCTGGACCCGGGGGAGGGGGGACGTCGACGCGGGCGGGAGACGACGCGGTGGTCAGCGCTCGGTGTCCGGGCGGGCGTCCGGTCAGATTGACCGCTAAGGAGGTGTGTGTGTGTGTGTGTGTGTGTGTGTGTGTGTGTGTGTGTGTGTGTGTGTGTGTGTGTGTGTGTGTGTGTGTGTGTGTGTGTGTGTGTGTGTGTGTGTGTGTGTGTGTGTGTGTGTGTTACCTCAGAATCCCGTTTGGACACTTTAATATTAACCTTTGTCATTTAGCAGAGAGTCTTATCCAATGCCCCTTACAGTGATTTATCTTTGGGAACCTGTCACCTTTCGGCTAGGATTATAACAGCCAAGTCCATGGGGAGCAATGGGTGGAAAAGTCTCTTATTAGGTATAATGTACTGTAATATAATAATGTTAATATAATACTAAAACACTGTGCGAGAGGGCGAGCCTGCCTTTGGGGACCTGGGGAGTATACCGATGTTGTAATTAAGACCCAGTGCTTTAGTGAGGCGAGGTGACTGAAGGAAGCTTTATAGGCAGTCGGTTGCTAGTAAAGGAGAAGCCGTGTGGATTAGTCAGTCTTAACACTCTCCCACTGCATTCATGATCCCTGACGGACTGCATTTGAGCAGGTCAGCTCACTGAAGCATCGGCTTGGATTATTCCATTGTACTATGTACATGTTGTTGAGATCGTCCTTAGTACCTTAGTGTATTCCATTGAGCTGGAAGCCCATGACTAACCCTAACCCTATACCTACATCGTAATATATCCATGTCAATGTTTACCCCTGTTTCAGTCCTCTTTTTCTCATGTAAAGTCAATAGCTTCATCCCACACCGAAGGGTAAAACCGTCAACTCTCAATCCATATTGAGAACCGTGTGAAAAGGATTAGAATAAATGCCACTTGCTTTTTTTGTCAGTCGAAGATTAAATTGATCACGGCTGCGTCGAGGCTTCTCTCTGCATGAAGGTGAAACGAGGTGCGTGTAATCCATCACGTTCCGACAGTGGTAGTGAAGCCCCACCCCCTGGGGTTCGTGCGTCTGCCCTGGGTTCTCCAGGTCACTGTCGGGGAGCAGGGCGTCGAGACGGGTGGTGGAGGTCTAAAGACGGTGGAGATCTGGGTGGAGAGCCCCTCCATGGCCGCTGTGGGTGGACTACACCACGCTGTGCTGGGCCGTGTGCAGGTCAATGCCCACTCATGTGTAGAATATATTGTGCACACTTAAGACGTTCACACTCAGACGGTCACACTTGTGCGTACACACTCGTAGGTACATACTTGGACGCTCACACTCGGACGTTGAACCTTGTGTGTACACATTTCTGAGTTCACACTCGTGCATGCACACTAGTACGTTCACATTCGTGCGCACACACTCGTACGTTTACACACGTGCACAGAAGTGAGGAGTAAAGCTCCTTTCTCCGGAATGGATATCTGATTAATATGCTTGCAAGTTATGTAATGGTTGCCACCTTATAATACACAAGGGTCGTCTCGAATGACTTACCTGGTTAAATCAAGACTCTCGAATCTGGAATGCATTCAAAACCCAAATAGCACAGCTGATTCTACACAGTAGTATCCCAGAATGTTCCCTCAATGCTTTCCTCTGCTTCTCTCTGACCTGATAGACCCTGCTGCAGAGGGCTCCTGAGAACCGGGCTTCTGCCGGGGGGATTCAGTCTGCGGTTCTTCGACAGGCCATTCAGAAGGCTGAGGTAGGACCCTCAACATGGGTGATGGTTCTAATCTGTTAAACTGGTGTCGCCATCGCTGGTCATTAGAACATGCCCCCAACAACATCCCCTTGATTTCCTGTTCCTCTACCCACTACCTGTCGCAGGCTGTGCTGCAGCGTATCCAAGAGTCCCGGGTGCCAGAGGGTTCTGGTGGTGACTTTACAAGAGAGAAGATGAACCAGTCTCTCCTTAGCATCTACCGCGAGCTCAGAGACAACCCGCTCCTCATTGTCTGACTGTATAGGCACAAAAGCTCTGCGACACTGGACCTGACTCTGTGTCGCCTCCCTGTGTTCTTATCGGTGTATAGAAACCTGTACATATTGATGGAGGAGGAAAGTACATTTCATCATCATCATCATATTTTCACAAAATGAACTGTCTATGAAATACATTTTTTTTTGTATTTCATGTTTTTTATGTAGGTCTCAAGCGTTCTAAAACACAACGGAATCTAAAATATGATTTCAATACCATTTATAGCATTTAACAATAAAAGATTGAATATCAACACTTAAAAATTGTTTCTGCACTACCGTTCCAAAATAAAATAAAACACTAAATGACAAGAATAGATCCAGAAAACGTATGCAGCAGGCGTGAAGGTGAGCCCTGTTCTGCATATCTATATGAATCTGTCACTATGGCTACAGTCCAAGACATAACCATAACCCAGCTCGGAGGGGAGTATGTCCTGGAAACGCACACACTCCTGCTGACAGGGGTGTCCTCTGTCAGCGCTGCCACACCAATGACACGAAACAGCCTGATATGTGACCTGAAACACAGCGGAATGGAGCTGACCTTTCAAAAGCAATCCACTTCCTCAGTCAATCGGTGGAACCGCAATCATTTGCTTTTGTCTGCTTCCACTGTTTCATGTACTAACCCACTAAGGCTTGCAGGGGGTTTCAGAGATCCTCTATAAAGTACTTATTTTCCATGTCGATTGATTATTATTCATGCAAAAGGATGGAGTTATCAGAGGGGCACACAAACATACTGAGTTTTCCCTCATGAGAGATAGTGAGATACAGGAGCTAAGTGAATTCGGGCTTATTGTGTCGGTCAATCAGTAAGAATTATTGACCAATGTCAATATTACAACATTTCAAGAATGAATATCAGAATATGTAGAAATATTGCGTTAGCAAGGGTGCACACTTTCAACACCACCTCTCTTCATTTAGGTCCATGTTGGAGTAAAGTCAATTCCCCAACTAATGAGCCCATTTAGGGAGAGTGTTCTAGTCCCAGACGAAACGTTCTGAGGTCAATCCCCGATGCCCGCAGTCAACTTGTAAACATCCCTAGAGAAACGCCTCACCCTGCTCGTGGATGTCCTGTATCTAAAACACTTCAGTGGAAGAAGAGTCTGCTAAATGACTAAATAGTCAAGAGAGTTCTCTGTAATGGGATCCCACACTTTAATGCTAACCCCCCCCCCCCTAAACAACACCATACATGTATGTAGATGATTTATTACGTGGACACTTGGATGGATCAGGATTTTTATCATCGGTGGGGCGTAAGCTCAGGACCTTTTCAAATGACCCTTTTAAACACTGCTCTGCCTTTTAGGCCCCGTCCACACGAAGCCGAAACGGGCGAAACCGTTACGGTTTCGATCTATCCGGTTTCGAAGTATCTCCGTAAAGACGAAGCCAAGCGAAACCGGGTAGACCTGTATAAACGCTGTAGTACACAAGCCAGGCCCATAAGGGGCGCTGCTTCTGCTACAGAAATCCAGAAGGAAAATAAATAAGAAAAGAGGCGAGCATGCGCATAAAGGGTGAGACTCCGCGGGCTTAACAGTCATTGGCTAGAGGATCGAAGGGGGGGGCGATGACGTCATGGTTTGCGGTTTCAGTCAGTTTCAGGCGTCCACACGAATCCAAAACGAAACCGGGTAGATTTGAAACCACCTCCGAGGGTGGTTTCAGAAGTTTGCGGTTTCGGTCAGCGGATTCGCCGGCTTCGTGTGGACGGAAGGCCGAACCGTACAAGACCTTTGCGGTTTCGCCATGAAATCGGCTTCGTGTGGACGGGGCCTCAGACTCCAAAGACCGGAGCTGCACCCAAGGGTGAACAAGAGGCCTCAGGCGGCCGGCCTATCCTTCAGGTCCAGATTAACTCGAGGCTGTTGGGAGTGTTATTATTCCTTAAAGGGGGCAGGAGCGCGTAGATGGTTCACCTGGCCCCTTGCAGAACCAGAAGGAGCAGCGTTGGTGGCGGGGGGGGGGTGTTGGGGGCAGGGGTCCGGGATCAGTACTCCCACAGGGCCGAGCTGTTGGCGCTGAGTCCGTCGCCCTTGAGGGTGCCCCCTTGGTCCCCGCGGAGGTATCTGCCGTTCTTGCCGCGGACGGCGATGCGCCCGTGCTCCAGGAACTCCAGGGTGAAGTCCTCCGGGGTCTCTCCGTCGGAGCACACCAGCCCGGCGCTGTTCACGTACCAGAACCGCCCGGTCACGCCTGGAGGGGAAGGGCGGGGGGCAACGTAAAGGGAGTTGATGTGTGAGCCACTGGGCGGTCGACAGTGGCTCCAATCATAAGGGTGCCGACTGTGTATCTGTGTAACTGTGTTTAGTTAGTGTGTATGCTTGTGTGCCCATGCCTGTGTGCCCATGCCTGTGTCTGTGTGTGTACCTTTGATGTGGTACGCTCCGTCGTTGAAGCTTAAGGTGAAGATGTCGTAGACAGATCGACTGGCGTCCAGCGTGTTGGAAGTCTTGTGGTGGCAGATGTAGCCGTTCTCTCCTTTGAGGATCAGCATTGGTCGATTGATCAACTTCAGATTGAACTGCTCGTCTTCGCCTGGTCACATGAGGGCAGCAAAGGAACAGAGCGAGGAGATAATGGTTAAGGTCCACAGAGTGCAAAAAACATTAAAGAGATCAGTTCGATAAATAGGGGCTTACCAATAGAGTCGCTAACGGCTAGCAGCTGGCCATTCTTCTTGGTACAGACGTATTTACCGTTGTTGGCTCGTAGCGCCATTCTGTTACCCAGCCACTCCAGTGTGAACATGGTGTCGGCTGATCTTTATTTTAGAGGGTGACAAATATTGAAACAGGAACATAAAAGTATAAAATGAAGCAGAATTGAATATTCTTCATACAGGTTGAAATAATACATAACTGGAGCTTCTTTTATTGTTTTAAAATTTTGTCAGCCTACTATCGCCGACCACCCGGAGAGACTCAATAGGCCTACGATCTGTCTGTGTGTATTTATTATTCAACATATGTGCATTGGGTTTATCCCTTGTAAACGAAGGCACATCATGTATTTATTATCCTCTCTCTCTCTCTCTCTCTCTCTCTCTCTCTCTCTCTCTCTCTCTCTCTCTCTCTCTCTCTCTCTCTCTCTTTGCTAGTTCGTGACTCTGTGAACGATCCCCCACCCACTTGTCTGGAGTTCCCTGCTGCGTCTCTTACATGTCGGTGGCAGTGGTCTGTATGCCTCCGTGGGCCACCAGGGCCCAGTAGTTCCCCTGACTGGTCCGGAAGATGCACTTCTTCGTCTCCCTGTCGATCTCCATCTGGAACGTCTCCATGTCCGTCTCGTCTTCCTGATTGGCCGACAGGCTGACTCCTGGGAATAGAAGAAAGAATCAGCATTGAACAAGCAAGGTAGTTGGAAGTCATCAAAATGCAGCCCTCACGTAACCTGCTTACCCGGCGCTCAAATGGTGGGGGAGATACTTTTTGAATTGAACGCAGTTTGACCCAAGTGGTACATTTGATTTACTGCATTGTAAACAAAGTGAAAATATAGCCTGTGACTCGTTGACCTCCGCTGCTCTTCATTGTGTTTCACCGCGGCTGTAGTGGGCCGACGCCGGTGGACCCCACCTACTTAGCGGGGGAACGCAGCAACACAACTCCTAATCAGCGTTGTATTGTTATGTTTAGCTTCAGCCCAGCGTGGGGTAGCGTGTAATCACGCGTGTGATCCTCGAATGTTGGGAGCCCTTAAAAGTGGCTCAGACCGGTCATAACTCCTAGACCTGGCCTAGACTCACTGATTGCTGAATGAAGTGTATGGGGGAGAGAGGGGGTGACACAGCAAGAGGCTCTGCATACCGCTGACCCCCCCCCCCCTTAATCACAAACACCATCACTTATTATTCCATCTGGGTCTCATCTACCTCCCTGGCTGCAACTCAAAAGCTCACCAGTGTGTTTGCTTCAGCTGTACATTGTTAGAATTAATCCCATCCAGGATACTGTGTTTATTAATACAAACATGCTCTTTGTATAAACATTGTACATCTAGGTCCACAGGAGAAAGCTCACACAGGTGCACGCAAACGTGTATGTATCTTGTGAGCATTGCAGACCATATTTGCAGAGCTTAGCCAAACGAAAGCCTGATACACAAAGCATTGCAGACTGAAGCGTATTCACAGCAATACCGTAATGGCATGGGTCCACATTCTCTAACAATAATGATCACCGTTAATGGGTTTCGTTGTTTTTTTATGAATGACACTGCTTAATTAACACCCAGGCACAAAATAGGCACCTTTTGACTGGCAAAACAATTAGTGAACATAGCTTAGAATCCAATTAGTTTCACATGGAACTCTCACTTGGCTGAGAGCTTGTCATTATCAACCCAAGAATTTGAATGCATGCACGGACACACACACACCACACACACACACACACACACACACACACACACACACACACACACACACACACACACACACACACACACACACACACACACACACACACACAGGGATAATGCCCTGGTTGAATGCTGCTGAAGGGGTCGGTTGCGTGGCAGCCAGGTGGTAGAATCTATTATTAGGGCTGTGAAAGACATGGCAAATCTGTTCTAATAGTTACTTCTCTTATTCTCCCTAGATCTTAACGTTATGATAATACATATTTTGGCCCAGGCAGACTCATGACGTTCCCAGATATCCCTGGACAGATTGCAGTAGAGTAAAACCCAGATTTAAATGCATCCCAGAATCTCTTAAGAGTCCCCTCCCCGCCACAACCCCCTTTTCTTTCATAATCCTTTAATAACCTGTTATCCTCCGTCTCCTGCTGCTCTGCTCATCTGGCCTCTTCCTCTTCTCATTCCCTCTTCTATATCCATCTCCCCTCTTGTTCACCTCCCTGCCCTGTTGACTTCAAACCTTCCTGCCCTGGCCCCACCCCCTTCATCCCTGTGATCAATCCAATCATAATTGGACTACGATCCCCACAATCCCTCCCTTGCAGCCTGCTCGATGAAGGCGTAAACAGGGAACAACAGAGAGCATTGCGTGGTCTGGGTTTAGTAGGTTGAACTGATAATCACCAATGCCGCTGAACCTAAATCAACTGAAGACTATTAAAATTGACTTTTCTTTAAAAAGCAACAAATGTACGACTATATAAATGGATAAACCAACGCTTTATGCAGCCCTCTATTTGTACCAGTTTGTTCTCGTGTGCCCAGGGTGGTCCTGGCTTGTCACCAAGAGGTTGGTCACTTGCTTGTCTTTCACTGACGAATCCCAGTCTGTGGACAAGTCCATTCATGTGATGTGTATTCACTATAAGCCCTGTAAGGACACAGTTGCCTGAGTGCTCACCCTCGCAAGCACGCACACATTGGATAAACAGTTCTTTTGAGTCCACACTGCTGATTAAACTATCTGTTTGAATGGAACCACTCCCTCTCCTTCCCCGTCCTCTGTGCTTTCTATGCGCTATCCAAAGAACCATTGTCCCCCATCATCTCTCTCTCTCACTCTCTCACTCTCACTCCCTCTCCTCCCTCCCTTTCATCTCTCTATTTCTCAATCTCTCTCTCATCCCAACTCAATGTCATGCTCTGTTTATCAATTTAACATGTCCATTTCACACTAATCCAACTGAGGGAGACGAGTACGGGGGCGGCTTGGGGGATTGGGGGTGGCTCAGCTGGTCTCTCGCCACACCTATCTGACAGACCGAAAGACAAAAGAAGAGCGATGGCGGGGTGGGGGTGATGGTGGTGATGGTCTGGGGGGGGGGGGGTGATGGTGATGGTGATGGTGGTGGTGGTGGTGGGGGGGGGGCGTGAGGAAGATGGAGATGGAGGGATGAGAAAGGGCATGAAATGGAGAACGTGGGAAGAGATTGGATAGGATGGAACCCAAGCCATGAATCCGGAGATATCAGTCACAGCACCGGGGGACTAATTTATCTGAGAGACCATCTCTGACCCCCCACCTCCTCCTCCTCCTCCTCCCCCCTGCTCCTGCCCCTGGTCAGGCATACCAAGCAGGCTCCCCGGCCACCGTGGAGACACACACACACAGCAGAGTGCAGTACATGTAGATGATGTGGCGCTCTGTATCGCGGTGGCAGAGCTCTCTGCATTGCTTATGTTCCTCACACAACATGATGAGGATCATAAGAATACCAAATTATGTTTAGAATACCACATTTTTGGGGGTTGTTGACATGCAAAAACTAACACACACACACACACACACACACACACACACACACACGCGCACATGCATATGATTTAGAAGTGCAACATTTTGGACCAGTCGCAAGTTCAAGTTCCACTTTTGGGTGTTGTCCTGGAACGGTAGCAGGCCTGACTAATCAATCAGCGGTAGATGGCTCTGACATCCATTATTAATGGTAACGTGATGCGCACCAACCCCACTATCGCCTATTTTCTCCTTTCTTTCAGCCTTCCCATCTTTCACTATTGCATTTTCCTTTCCTGTCTAACCCTCTATTCATCTTTCTCTCTTGTCTGTTGCTAGTCCTGGGGCTTTGAAGAGGTATGTGTGTGTGTTAGTGTGTGTCTGTGTGTGTGTGTGTCCAAGTGCTTTCTAAGTATGACACCATTGCGTGTGTGCGTGTGTGTGTGTGTGTGTGTGTGTGTGTGTGCACAAGGGCGTATTCAAGCTTTTTCAACTTTGTACTACATGCTATGTATTTAGTACGTATGCCTGTGTGTGTACGTGTGTACTTCCCCCCCCCCCCCCCCCATCTCCTTTTTCGAGGGATCACAGGCAGGTGATGAGAGAAACAACGGCAAGGCCATCTCAATTGCACCCACACACACACACACAAACACAAATACACACACACACACACACACACACACACACACACACACACACACACACACACACACACACACACACACACACACACACACACGGTGAGGGACATACAGAGCAGAAACAAGAGCAGAACCATGAAAATCGTTTTGTGTGTGTGTGTGTGTGTGTGTGTGTGTGTGTGTGTGTGTGTGTGTGTGTGTGTGTGTGTGTGTGTGTGTGTGTGTGTGTGTGTGTGTGTGTGTGTGCGCCTTTGTCCATATAAGCTCCCACACACAAAATGCAATACAACAAAGAATTGTCATTGTTCAACCACTTGTTAATGCTAACATTCTTACCATGTTTGCACTTAAAATAGTCAGCATGACACCTGGGCTCCCCTGGGACCCGCGGCTAAACCGGTTGATTTATGTGCGAACGCACAGGGTGACAATAGGTGTACTGGGCTGTCTACCTGTCTCCCCCCCACCACCAGCTGCCCCTATTGTCCCTATGTCCTCTGAGACTCCCTCTGCACTGTTATCATGGTGTCCATTCTACTATGTATGTGTCTCTCTCTCTCTCTCTCTCTCTCTCTCTCTCTCTCTCTCTCTCTCTCTCTCTCTCTCTCTCTCTCTCTCTCTCTCTCTCTCTCTCTCTCTCTCTCTCTATCTATGTCCTCCTCTGCATTGCTACCCCTCTGTCCTTGGGATTCATATTTTTGACTTCTCTTCTCCTCCCTCAATCATTTGTTTTCTGGGTTCACCTCACTTCCTGTTTCCTGTCGCCTGGCCCCTCCCCGCTCGGCTTGGGATCCTTGTTCTTTCATACTTTCCTGTTGTTTTGCTCGTTTGCCTCATGCCCAACTTGCAATGTCTGTGCTCCTAGCCACGCTGGAGTAGAAATCCCATCCCTGCGCATCCCTTTAGGCTTCTGTCTTTTTACCTGTTGGGGTTTTACACCGAAAAGAAGGAGAGTCTGGGAGTGACCACAGAATTGCCTTGAATATTAAAGCCGTTTGAGATGTGTGGCTGTGAGGACTACAGGAAGGCGAGCCTGACTCTGTCTCTGGAGCATCCATTATGTAGCATTTCTTTCCCCGAGTTTCACAAATGTCATGTAAAATATTTCTTCACATCTCCAACCCCACCTCCCATAGTGCGACCTCCTCCACCTTGTGGGATTCGTGTACAACCTGAGCCTACACTTGCTCTCTGCGCTCTCAGGACCCCCAACGCTGAGAGAGACATTGTGAGCGGGTCGCACAGCTCGCAGAAAACTTTTTGAATCGTGTCCGTTGCATTTTGACAGCGTTGGGGGTTGCATCCATGGGAGTCGTTTTTGTAAAAAAAAAGGGAAGGCCACATTCTCCTTCATGTCCATGCCTGTCTGTCAGGGAGAGAACGCTGACCGGTGTGGTACCAGTGCCTAACCAGGGGGCCCGCGAGGGGCAGAGGATTTGGCCCAGGTAAAGAATCAGCTAGGGTTTCCAGACCTTCTATGAACAGGGCCCGACTCCATCAATAATTCAATGTGCTCACCTCAGCTCAATGTTGGCAAACCAGTGGGACCGTGTATGTGGACAACTGTGTCAGGGAAAGAGAAAGATTTTGGACAAGTGTATGTAGAGAGAGGGGGGGGGGGGGGGGGGAGGAGAGGGAGAGAGAAATGGGAATATTTTTTGCATGTGTGTGCATGCCTGCATGGGATACTGCCCTCATTCTTTCTCAGTGGCGTCTTGCATCTCGGTACATTTGCGTTAGTACATTTACATCAGAGAGTCCGAGGGCAAAAAGCGCCACAGACAATAGCGACGACCCGAGGCCACTTACGTGTATCTTTGCTTTTCTAAATGAATTCATAAATCTTGGCCATCGCCCTGCCGTTAATGCTCATGAGGTCCCCGTAGCAGAACTCACGACGGCGCTCTGGGAATCCATGTGTGTTACAGCGTGCGTCACAACCATTATCCCCCCGCCCTGTTGCCTTCAAGATCTCCTAACCAATCGGTTCGCTGTGTGTGTGCGTGTTTGAGAGTGAGTGTGTTTGTGTGTGTAAGTGTGTGTCTGTGTGTGCGGGTCTGTGTGTCTATGTGTGTGTGGGTGTCTGTGTGTCTGTGTGTGCGTCTGATTGTGTGTGTGTGTGTGTGTGTGTGTGTGTGTACGTTTCGTTAGTCATTTGGTTATTGCCTCCAGCCCCTCACTGCTCTCCACGAACAATGACGAAGCAGCGATACAGTTACAGCATTCAGCGCTGGCCGGGGTAACTCTAGCCCACAGACAAGCATCTGCCGCCCGCCGACCGGTGTCACGGTGGTGCATGGCCCGCTGGTGACAAACGCTATTGGTCTCGAACCCAAACCACTTTCCAATCCTCCAGGCCTTTCACCCTTTGGATTAGAGACAGGAAAGGACCTCTGGGCGAGATGCCTAGGGTAGGCCCCATACGCCGCTGTAAGGAATAATCCAAATGGACCGTGTTTGCCTGTTTTGTTTACTGAAAATTCGAGCCGTGTTTTATCGTGTTTGTGCGGGCCGGAATGAGAGGGGGGGGTAATCCATCAGCACAGCCGTGGGGCCGACCGGCCTGCATGCTGATCAGGTACAAGCTGATCAGGTGAAACCCACCCCAGCAATTGACAAAGGAAACCGGCTGCATCAGAGGTCACAAGAATGTGGAGTTAGGTGATATTTGCCTCGGATTTAAACATCATGATGGTTAAGTCTCTTAGTGTGACAGGACAATTTGTCACAGCACGGGCTTACCTGGGCTGAAGCCCCAGGGCCTACGATCAGGGCCTACGACGATCAGGCCCATCATGAGCTGCAGTAAATGTTTTATTGTTTTTAATTTTTTAGGCCCCTCGATTGGCGTAGGCCCAATGTGATTTTTTGTTTGGGGCTTACAAATATCAGAGCCCTATCACAAGCGCCCCCCCCCCCCCCCCCCCCCCCGTCGACAGCGGCAAAATGTAGGAAAATAATTTTACGAAACCTCTCAGCCCCAGAGCCCAATGGCAGGTTAATGCAGGCCTATTGATTCCCCAATGTCGGCACCCATCCTGGAACAAGTTGTCTAGCCCCTAATCTGAACATTATTATCAAATAGGAATGTAACACAGAGCAGTACGCCTCTGCCTCAGTCATGTGGATTGAGAGAATATTAACAATTAACAAACTTAACAAACTTTTCCTATCCACCCACCTATTTTGGATCAAACCCTTCATTTCACAACACTTTAGCAGCACAAACATTGTGTTAGTTTTCTCCACTTCACAAAGGACTGGCATACAGGTGAATCACTGTGTTAAAACAAAAGGTGCATTCTCCACACCTCTCCAATGTGACCGATCCCCAACCCGGGTATCCTGGAAAGATCTGAGAGGCCCATCATAGTGTGGATATGCAGATTAAGGCCCACGAACACCAAAGAACACATTATCCATAATTACCACCCCCATCAGCTGCCAATCACCGGAGAGTAGTCTACTCACCGCCGGCCTGTGAATATTCATCGCGTCAGTCCACTAATGTAGTTCCTGTACATGGAGAGGCTCGGTTTCCCGTGGGGTGTATCAGTGCACTGTATAATGGTAGGCCTGTAGTGGTAATTGTAGTAGTCGGTGAAGTTGTAGGTAGTGGTCACTCTACTCCCTTAGGTGTGTACGTGGGAGTTAAGTGTATGCTCGCACTCACCTTATCATTAATCAAGTTCCACCGGAGCAGAGGTAGGTACTTTATGTGTACCACGCGTGGAACTTGAAATGCGTGAATCTCTGCAGGAAGTCACTCCATGTGTCAAGGAGTGTTAGGGAAATTAGTTTATGGTTGGATCTATGCCAATTTCCTCACCTACAGCCAGTGCTTTTACATTTGTTGGGTGTTCGATCTCCAATGTCCTCAGACTCCCACTAGGCGTCCTTGAGCAAGGCACCTCAACTCCAACCTTGCTCCACTTTATGTCGCTTTGGACAAAAGTGTCTTGCTTAACGACCAAAACAGTAAATCAGGGGGTTCACATCATTCAGGGTGTACCCGCCCCTGGCCACAACGCGCATGCGTACGTCGGCTTTTATCGGTCCGCACTCCTACCTTGCCTGATGGACACGTATCGCCGATTGGCCGCCATCAGCACCACCTGCGGGTGGCTCTCCTCCAGGTCAAACAGCTCGTCCTTCCCCGGCTTGGAGCACCGCCCGGACCTCAGGGTGCCGGTGGGGCCCATGGGCGACAGGTACTTCCCCTCGCAGTCCTTAAACGCCAGCTTGCCGCACTTCAGCTCCAGCGTGTACGCCGTGGCCTTGCCGCTCAGCGCCACCAGCTTCCCGTCGTTGCCCAGGAAGCGGCCGTCGCTGGTCTTGAGGCCGTAGCCGCCGTCCCGGTACACCATGATCAGCAGGGCCTCCACGCCCCACGGGATGTTGCGGTCCACCGCCACCTCGCCGTCCTCCGTCGCCAGGTGGGCGTAGCGCTTGCGGGCCACGGAGAGCAGGTTGACCTGCGGGTGGAGCGCCAGGTGGAGCGCCCACAGCTCGGCGTCCGTGACGGCCTGGGCGAAGCAGGACAGGTAGTCGCGGGAGCCGCCGAAGAAGCGCAGGTGCTGCTCCGACTGCAGCGCCCAGCGGCCGTCGGAGCGCGCCACGACCAGGAAGCGGCAGTCGGCGTTGCGCCCGTCGGCCTCGCAGGTCACGCGGCCGTCCTGGTCCGAGGCCAGGTAGCGGCCCAGGTGGCTGCGCAGGTAGACCACCTGCCCGTCGTGGGACTCCTGCTCCAGGGTCCAGATCTGCTTCTTCTTCAGGCTGGGCGCCGAGGCGTTCACCTGGAGGGAACAGGGCGAGGGAGACATGGGCACACTGGGAACATGACTCCACTTTGAGTGTTACGGCTCGGTGCTCGACACTGTTGTCCACGTGTGCTGCCCAATGCGGCTCTTCATGGGTACATGACACCGACAATACAAAGGGGAGGGCTCTTTATCTATCCAACAGCCTCCTATAGTCAGTGGTCACCTGGATGTCCGGTGTGATATGAAACGGCATATGCTTTTACCTTGAAGCCGAAGGCCTCTGCAGTCAGGTAGCGGCCCTCATAATTGATGAGGCCAAACTGTAGCTTTAAGGGCCGGTTCCCATTAGCAGGCATGATGACCTGCAGTCCAGCAGCAAAGGACAGGAGGCGGGAGAGAGGTTAAAATAATGGCAAAAAGTTGTCAGGCAGGAGGCGAGGCCCGAGAGAGTGATGAAATGAGAAAGGCAGAGGGACAGGAAATCAATTCATTAAGGTACAGTATATAAAGCACTCACCAGACCACAGACCACTACCCACTGCCGCCCTTTCCTACACCCTCCCACAACCTCTGACTCCGTTCTAAGACATTTTTCCAGCCTCCTAATTTACTTACTGTGGTTTTGTGGCTTCCTTCACAGCACGTTCTGGCGTTCTAATTCCAGTTTCCTGGTTTAGGAAGTCTCTCTTTCTTTTCCCTTTTTTCTCTCCACTGAAAATATATATTTCAAATGCTGTCCCTCCCTTGCGCTTTCTTGGACTCCCTGGACTGAATGCTAGTCCTTAACCACCTTGGCCCAACTTTTCTATCTCTCGGGGACGTTGTCGCTGGCTACTCCTGGTTGCCCCTGGTTACCCCCAACTTCCCCCTACAACCCCTTCTAATCTGGATTAGAAGGGGTCCCAAAGATGAGGTCCCAAAGATCTGGAATGACATCACCGACGCTGTCCCCCTCTCTCTCTCTCTCTCTCTCTCTCTCTCTCTCTCTCTCTCTCTCTCTCTCTCTCTCTCTCTCTCTCTCTCTCTCTCTCTCGCTCCCTTTCTCTCTTTGTCTATATCTCTTTGTATCCCCCCCACTGCCCCCACCTCTAGCTTGCCCCTGGATCAGATGCAAATAGCATCCTACTCCCCACACCCCTTCCCCTGGCCCTTTGCGCCGGCTATCACCTGTCTGTTGTCGTGGTAACACAGGTGTCACTCTTTCATCGAGGCCGATGGCCCTGAGCTCAGAGAAGGGTGCTCTTCACTCTGGTGGGGGTGATCGTAGCCCGGGGATCCGGCGGGGTGGCGGTCACAGGTGCGGTGGGAGACATGTTCCGTGTTCGGTTCCTGGACGTGTTGCCACTGGTTACATTTCTTCTCTTTATTTTACTCCATGGCGTGCACTGCAGAGCACAGAGACCGATGGCTGCCACTCTGCTGAGCTGACAAAGACTCTTC
>NC_079429.1:12530498-12532998 GCF_026213295.1 Gadus chalcogrammus
CATTTTGAGATTGTGCGCTAGTCTCCCTGAGATCCGCCTGCGGTGATGTAACTCCACAGACGGAGAGATGTAACGTTGAGCGATACTAGAGGCCGGGCGGATGAAACCGGAGTCAATTAATCCGCCAACACTTCCGTCTCGTGTCCTGGTTTAACCCCGTAGATGTTGCAATGTTTCACATCTGGAACGGTAATAATGGTGATTGTGTGGCAGAGGAGGCGTGTGTGTTCCTATCCGCAGTGTGAATGACATGTGGAGTAACGAAACGCAGCCAGGGGCTTGCTTTTCAATTGGGGTTTCCGATGTAGATCACTGGTTTTTACTGTGTTACCTATTGCCATAAGCACGACTGTCTTTAAAAGTCGTTACGCAAATGGGATCGGCACACAGCGTTTATTTTTGAGAAATGAGAGGAAGGGTTCATGGAAAAACCTGGAGATGCCAACTTTGACAGTATAGCATTTATGTTTTATCTTTCACCGACTGAGGACTTATTAATACTCACGCGAGGGATCAAAGATGAATGAAAGTGTTGATCTAGTGCCGATACCACAGATATATTTCGGAAGGGGCGTTTTACTGCCAAAAGTTGGCTTAGAGCAGTGCCACAATGAAACCAGAGAAACACACAGAACGCTGATACCTGGACGGAGCTGAGCATCACATGACTGATGTGTCAATCAAGATCAACCTGTCAATCAAGGCCAGTACATCCCTGTGAAGTTGTAATTTAATGCAACTTCTCAATAATGTGTTATCATTAGTTTGGAATTTTACAAACACACATGTTTGTTATGTTAGTTGTTGTTTGTGTGTGTGTGTGTATGTATTTGTGTGTCTGTCTGTCTGTCTGTGTGTGTGTGTGTGCGCGCGCGTGTGTGTGTGTGTGTGTGTGTGTGCGTGTTTGTGTGCATGTAAATATGGCAATTGGAATTCATTAACATCGCACTGCTCAGCCCTGCGGCCGCTCAAAATGTTGTTTAATCCTTGCCTCACATTCACCCATTCATAAACACATTCTTAAACTAACACCGGTGTCAGCCAATGCAAGGCACCAGCTAGGTTGTCAGGATCAAGCTCGGGTTAGGTGTCCTGCTCAGGGACACCTCGACCCTCAGCTAGGAAAAGACGGGGGTCGTACCCGCAACCGTCCAGCTGCCAGCCAAGCCGCTGAACTTCCTGAGCCTGGGCATGTGTGTATGGTAACACAGCCCCATGCTGTGAGTGAGCAGGGGGTTGCTGTCCCCGCTCGTCATAAATACACTGTATGTCTCTTCAGCTGCTGTCTCCAGGGCAACGATCTGGCAGCCCGGTCTCATGTCTCACCCTGCTTCTGTCCCTCTCACACACACACACACACACACACCACACACACACGCACGCACACACACACACACACACACACACACACACACACACACACACACACACACACACACACACACACACACACACACACACACACACACACACACACACACACACACACACACATTTGCACACAAACATACACATTCAGGAAAGTACATGCCCATACACACACACACACACACACACACACACACACACACACACATAAACACACACACACACACACACACATAGTTACACCCAAACAAATACACATACACGCACACACACACACACACACACACACACACACACACACACACACACACACACACACACACACACACACACACACACACACACACACACACACACACACACACACACACACACACACACACACAGGGGAACCCCCCCCCCAAACACACACACACTCCACCAGCTCACCCAGAGACTAATATTCCCTATGTTCTCCTACCAAGTGGCTGTGTGTGTGTGTGTGTGTGTGTGTGTGTGTGTGTGTGTGTGTGTGTGTGTGTGTTTGTGTGTGTGTGTGTGTGTGTGTGTGTGTGTGTGTGTGTGTCTGTGTGTGTGTGTGTGTGTGTGTGTGTGTGTGTGTGTGTGTGTGTGTGTGTGTGTGTGTGTGTGTCTGTGTGTGTGTGTGCGTTGTCAGTATGGGCGAAACAAATCATATTTCCGTTGTCCCGCCTTAACTGCTCATGTTGTGGTTGTCTCCTCTTATGATTGTTCATCAACAAACGGTTACCATGCCGACAGATCCCAGCGACGTTCCCATGTCTGCTGGCTGTTGAAATGGGCGTGCGTGTGCTGGATGAGATACTCATAGACAAAGCTGGATGAGCATCCATCAGCATAGGCACTTGCAGGCGTAAGCGAACGAACAATCGGTACGTCAATGTTTGTATTGTGGTCAATGTGTACACAAGCCGCAATGAATAATTCTGGCACAGACTGACTGTCTGTCCAGTCTGTCCGTTGGGTGCTGATGGGTATGATGGTTGTGTTGGAGCTGGCCACAGTGAGAGTATTTTCCACACGTCAAAGAAAGAAGGGGATGGATGTGTTGCCTTGAGCGACCTAATCATGTCAGTTGAAGACAAAGTGTAGGAATCCAGCAGCTGTTTTGGCT
>NC_079429.1:12537998-12550498 GCF_026213295.1 Gadus chalcogrammus
AACGAAAACAAAAGTAAAATCATCTGCGTTCCTGTTGTGCCCCCACTGTACATTCTGTACATCCACTACAGACACGTGGAACCAGGCTTGAATAACAGTCAGACAATGGAAAAATCAAGAAAACAAGCAAACAAAAAAAAGAACAAGATGAACAGACTCGTTTTTTTGGCAAAGCAGAAGAAAAAGTGACAGGAGAAGCGCACCGCCGACTGATCCTTTCTGTCCGTTTTTGTTTGTGTTCCGTCTCTTAAATACACCACCCCTTCTGATTGGCTCTGATTGTCCTTCACAGTCATGTGACGCCACTCTGGTTGTCATGGAACCCCCTCAAGTGCATATCCGCGCCGGGCGACGCGCAGACAATGTTGCTACAGCGTTTCGTTTCTTTCGTGTTCGTTTATTTTTTTCTTCTTCTCCGTGGCTGTCATGGCAACGGCGGAACGAACACAAGCCGTCCGTGAGTAGAAGTCTTCTTCAAATACCTCGGTGACTGCAGGGGTCCCAGAGTTGGATTGATTGAAAAATCTTTTGTCTCATAATATTGCATTCTTCCAAATGCTGCCAAGTGTAAACTCTGATGCGCTTTGGTATGTTTCGCTTTTTCTTTTCTATTTTTTTGGGCCTGATAAATATCTACATTATTATAAAGGATTATTAAGGTATATAGGCTAATATAGATTTACACAGACTAGATTCTTTAAGGATCAGACACAATCAGAAACTCAGTTTCTTTTCCAGTATTTATAAAAAAATAATGAAAATAAAAAAAGGACATTTGAACCCCTTACAGGACATAGTGAATAATAACCCCAACCGAACAAAGACGCAGAATAATGTTTGGATGCACATAAAAAAAAGAGCCTTACAAAAATGCCTTCTTTTTTCTTTTCATTTCCTTTTTTTTTTTTTTACAAAAATCTCGCCAACGCCACTCAATGGTAGTCTCTTGCCTAGAGCAGGGCCTCAAAAGCCTGATATTTTTTACACTCTTTGTACAGTTTTGACCCTGAATCAACACACATTCTCAGATCTGATACTATTCAGTGCACAAAGAGGGGAGGAAGGGGGCGCTGTCGCCGCCGTCCACCCCGCCAGAACGACCCGCCGCCCGCCTCCAAGTCCGAGTAAGAACCCAAAACCCAACCCAGGAAAGGTCCTCCATATTCATCTATTTAAAAGACAACAAATATTATATGTATACTATTTACAGTCGAAGATGTATTTTACACGTTGCTGTACAGGTAAGGCTCTTGCCTGACCGTGGTGGCCACGAAAATCACACACACACAGTCCAGCAAGCACGCCGACATACACACACACACACACACACACACACACACACACACACAAACACACACATACACACATACTGCCCAGCCAATCGACCAAGCGACTGGGCATCTACCTAGACGCTTGAAAAGGAGGATACGAGAGAGGTATTGACTTGTATGGCTTGACTCTTATGGCTGTCCAACACCCAGTTCGCGCTGGACAGATGTATATTCATGGGGTTTACTCTTAGAGTTTAAAAAGACTATGAAGGCTGTGATGGAGTCCAGGCCCTTGACCAGTGAGCCCACACACAATCATAACAGGCACAAGCGCACGTGGAAACACACACATGCGCACACGCTCACACACACACACACACATCACACACATCCTCAACCGATATTTACTCTGAGCTTGTCAAATAGCCATCAAGGCCATTGCAGCCGCTCTGCAAACAAACACATACACACACACACACACACACACATACAGAAAAACGTGTGTACATACACACACACGCGCAGGCACACACACTAAACTACAGTGTTTAAGGTCCTGTTATGGGATCGCTCAGTTTTGATGCCGTTTGTCACACTACAGCGACCGGCGAGAGACCGCAAAGGCCATGCAACCCAGTGTGGTTTACGGAAAGCCTCTTCATTCAATACAGTCTTTTAGCCCCCCTCTCTCCTCTCTTTCCATTCCTCCCCCCCCCCCCCCCCCCTCTCTCTCTCTCTCTCTCTCTCTCTCTGCACATTCATGACACACTCCTCTGTTTGTCTGAGGAGAGTATTGGTTTGAATCGGTCGTGTTTGTAAAAAGGCTCTGCAGTGTTTCATCGTAGACATTCCAGTGCTTGTGGAGGTGGCGACCACCTCGTTCAGCACCCCAAGTGCTCTTGTGTTTTAGATCCCGCTTAGATCCGTGCTTCCAACGGCACACAGATTATTGTTTTTCGTTTTTTACCTCCCAAACCGGTTTGGTTGAGGTTCCCCGCACCACGGCCCACTTCTGATAAGAGCTATACAAAAGATCCCTGCTTGCAATGCAGGTTTCTCCCTCATTATCTTGCTGATCTTCCCCCTGCCATCAGCAGCGCTTGTGGGCGTCATCCTACAGGGGGGGTGCAGCTCCATCTCCGATTGGTGTTTTGGGTAGAGGACATCTCCGCTGTCTGTTAGTCCCGCCCTCCCCCTGTCCATCAGGAAGAGCGTCCTCTACAGACTGCACTCGACGGAGCGCGCGCCACGCCGGGGACGGACATCACCGCCCTGATCCTTCTCCCCAAGCAGGTGGGTTGCTAGGATACAATAGCCACTCCCTCTGCGCTGACCAGCTGGCCTGTGGTTGGCTCGTAGGTTCCCGCCTGGTAGAACAGGTCGTTGGTCATGCCCCCGGGCTTGCGTCGGCGAATCAGGTGCTCGTATTCGTCTCTGCCGACCACCTGGCAGCGGTGGGAAATGGTTTGCACGTCGTTCTCGTCCTCGTGGCTAGACTGGTACAAAGCATTCTGGGTAGGGGAAGATGGAGGAGATGGAGAAGATGGAGAAGATGGAGAAAATGGAGAAGATGGAGAAGATGGACAGGTTGCGTCAATAAAAAAGCAATAAAGGCACAAAAACACCAGATTTAGATTTCCCATCAGTGTCGGTTTTGGTGACCAAAACCAGCTCGGTGTCTGGGGTTACCTTGCCGTCGCGGTGCCTCTTGCCCAGGCGGGTCTCCTCTGGGTGGTAGAACCACTTGACTCGGACCACCATGCTGGAGCTCCAGGACTCCCACAGGCTCTCCACCCGGCCCACGTAGGGCAGCTGGGGCCGGCCCGGGGAGAGGAACACGGCGCAGTCCCCCACGCGGACCGTCTCCTTGCCCCGCACGATGGCCTTGTAGAAGAGCTTCCTGGCTTTGCCCTTCAGACCCCTCCTCTGTTGGCACAGACAGCGTTTTTCAGTCTCTCGCTTGCCCGGGACATTAGCATATGCAATGTTTTGCTGGTTTCGGTCTGCCAGCAAGATTTAAATAAAACTGGTACAACAACCAACGCCGACGACAAACAAGACTTGTCCGCACGTGTACAAAACACACCGTAGCTTTACAGTACACTGTCAACACACTTAGTGTGTAGACATTTAGCAACGCTACGGAGAGAGTCACAAAGCACACACATGTCTATACATCACGCTCCGACTACAACACGACGCTTCCTTCCCCCTCCAGTGTTTTCCCCGGGTTCTCACCTGCGTGGGGTTACCCGACCATTTCCACAGTTGTCGTCCTGGCAGGTGCGGCGCCACCCGGGTCAGCGGGTCGGGGGAGGACATCCTCTGCCGCTTGGCCGACGACTGCTCCTTGGCCGCGGGCTTTGGCTGCTGGTTCCCTGGATGGTTGAGGCCCGGCGGGTGGGAGTTCAGGGCGCCCTCCTTCTTTTTGACCTGGGATTTGGCCGCGCTATTGTTGGCCGCGACACCGCGACTGGAGACGTACTCCTGCCTGTCCTCCGTCCTCTCCGCCCTGCCCTGCCCCGACCCGGACACGGCCAGGGAGGCCTTGGCCGCGTAGGCGTGGGACGACGACGACGGCGGCGGCGGCGGCGGCGGGGGCGGGGCCGACGGAGGGGGGCCGGAGGTGGCGGCGGCGGCGGCGGCGGCGGGGTCGGGGCTCAGCGGGCTGGAGGTCAGGTGCTGCCGGCGCTTGTGCTTGTCCTGTTGGAGGAGCGCGCGGCGCAGCAGCACCGAGGAGGACTCCTCGTCGGAGGAGTAGGAGGAGTCGTTGTCCGAGGAGCAGACGGAGGAGGAGGAGGAGAGGGAGCCCGAGGAGGAGGAGGAGGAGGTGGAGGAGGAGGAGCACAGGGAGAGGCGGGAGAGGAAGCGGCCGCCGGGCAGCGAGGCTGCGGCGGCGGCGGCAGCGGCGGCTGCGGTTTCAGCGCTCCTTCGCCTGTCGCGGTCTTGACCCTCTTCGTCGTCGTCTTCATCCAGCTCTGAGTACGAGCTCGGGCCGTCGCTGGCGTAGTCCAGACTGTAGTCCCCTCCGTGGCTGCTGGACAGAAGCCCCTTGCTCACGTGCTGGGCGCTTTTGGGCAGGGGGTGCGACTTGACCACGCCCACCTCCCTCGGCCCTCTCCCTTTCTTCCCGTCCTTCGCCGGCGGCGTCGGGTGGGCGTACCGCATCGGTGTTCCCGTGGCGGCCACGGACTTCCCGACCCGCCCTCCGCCCCCGCCCAGCCGGAGCAGGGCCTTGCTGTTCTTGGTCTTGGGGGACGTCACCCCCTCGTGGTCCAGCTTCACCAGGAACTGCCTCTTGTGGCGCTCGTTGGCGGGCTTCCGGACCGCGACGGCGGACGGCGTCGCCACCCCGCCGGCGGATGAGGAGGAGGAGGAGGACACAGACGGGGCGGACTCCAGAAGACCGCCCAGAGAGGTCCCGGTTGCCGCGCCGACTGGCCGCGTCCCGCCGGAATTCCCACCGGCACCCGCGAAGGTTGCGTAACCGTTGGCGATGCTGCTGAAGGAGTCCACCTCGAACGGGGATCCGAAGATGCCTTTGAGGGGCGCGGCGGCGGCGGCGGCGGAGGTGGCGGAGGTGGCGGCGGCGGCGGCGGCGGCGGCGGCGGCGGCAGCAGGGTGGGGGGAGGGCCGCTGGAAGATCCCCAGGTCCCGCTCGCGGATCCTGCGCTGGGTCTTCCGGGACGTCCCGTTGAAGAGGAAGAAGTCCACCGGGGGTCTCTTCCTGGGGGCGGACCAGCTCAGGGGGCTGGCGGCCGTCTTGGTCGCGGCCCCCTGCACCGCCGGCACGCCGGTGGGGTTCTTGGGGATTTTCTTGGGCCTCCCGACTGAGGAGGGCGGAAAGGGAGACGGGGAAAGGAATCTCAGTCAGTACGGGCTTCATGACACCCCTCTGAAAACAGGAGCTCGATTAATTATGAAACTGAACGCGCCTGAGAAACCGTATATCTCTATCAGCCCTAATTTCCCGCTTGGCCGGGTGAGTTTCAACGTATCCGTTTCACTGTGAGACAAACTTGGTCAACCTGTATGTACCTCCAGACTGATGTTCTGCAGGGCGACACGCGATGAGTTACGAGATGGCTAGTTAATGAGGCACAGCATACCAGTCGCGCAGTGCCATGATGTGATTAATGAGTTCACGTAAAGGGCAAAGGGTATACACTATGTGAATACATACTGTACGTCTAATTTTGTGGCCAAAGGCGTTTTAACAACAAATTTGATAATGAGTGTTAATAATAATTTATAAGAGACATATAAAGTATATATAAAGTATAAAATATATATAAAGTAAAGATAAAATATACTGTATATATAAGTGTTGTCTCAAGTGTTGTCTCTTGTGTGTGCACGCAAGCTTAAAGTGTTTGTGTGTGTGTGCCTGCGTGCGTGTGTGTTTGTTTGTGTTTGTGTGTGTGTGTGTGTTTTTGTGTGTATTTGTTTGAGTATGTGTGTTTGGGTGTGTATATGTTGTATGTATGAGTGTGTGTGTTTGTGTGTGCGTGTGTGTTTGTGTGTGCGTATGTTTGTGTGTGTGTGTGTTTGGGTGTGCGTTTCTGTCTACATCAACTGGTTGGACCAGTACTGCCTCTATATGGGGGTCTGTTGGGCGGTGGGTTTTAAGGCTACGATGTCTGAGTGATGTTCCTGTGGTGAGCTGAACCTCCTCAGGCTGCCTCCTCAAGTGAAACGAGAGCCTGGCCACACCTAGCACATACACAGGTCAGTGTCTGGCCACAACATACCATCAGACTCTGCAGTAGTATACTATAACACTGCCAAATGGGAGGCGGGTTTTCCCTTTGCCTTGCGTTCGTTCGAATTGGAGCAGAAGTATTTTAACAGTCTCCGAGACGTTTGACTAGATTTCACTCGGGTGGTGATATTTTGATGCCTCACCTGGCCTCTTCTCTTGGGGCCTCCCTGCGGCCTCCCCATTGGTTGATTTTTCCAGCTGTGTTTCCCTGTTGTCCTTGGCGGAGCTCCGTCTCCCGCGGCGACCGGATGAGGTGAGAAGAGCCGGCGATGGCTCCGCACCTGGTAGAGGAGCGATCGTTAAAGACATGAGCAGAGTTGACGACATTACCACAACTTATCTAGGCCTGTTTGACATACAAACAACATGTATTTGGTTGTTTGTTTGTTTTTTAGTTTCTTTCTGTGTGTGTGTGTGTGTGTTTATCTAGCTGTTTGTCTGTTTTTTTTGTTTGTTTGTTAATATCTGTCTTTCTTCAGTTTGATCCTCTCTCTCCCTCTCCCTCCCTCCCTCCCTCCCTCCCTCCCTCCCTCTCTCTCTCTGTCTCTCTCTCTCTCTCTCTCTCTCTCTCTCTCTCTCTCTCTCTCTCTCTCTCTCTCTCTCTCTCTCCCTCTCTCGCCCGGCCCAGCGGCCTGCTACTCACAGTGGACCTGGTACCCTGGGGGGAGCACTCTGACGTTGGGGAGAGAGATCCGTCCCCGGTCGCCGTCGTCAAACTCCACCATGACACTGCCCCCCTTCTCCTCCTCGCCCGGACCCCCTGCACAAGACACACACACAGTTCAATTAAATTGAATTTAATTAAATAAAAATACTTGATTAGTGATGACAAGCTCGAAAACGAACACATGTTTTATTTTAGATGGGCATGAGTTTCTACACACACACACAGACACACACAACCACACACACACACACACACACACACACACACACACACACACACACACACACACACACACACACACACACACACACACACACACACACACACACACACACACATATGTTTGTGTGTGTGTGTGTGTGTGTGTGTGTGTGTGTGTGTGTGTGTGTGTGTGTGTGTGTGTGTGTGTGTGTGTGTGTGTGTGTGTGCGTGTGGGTGTGCATCACGCGTCACGTGCCCTCACCTCGCTGAACGTATCCAGGGTACAGGCAGCGGGAGCGCTCGCTCCAGTACGCACACACCCTGGTCCCGGCCGTCAGGATGGACTCGCTCTGAGGCCGCACGTCCAGCACCTGAAAAGAGCGGTCCAGATGAGGTCAAACACAGAGCTGGCGCAACACACACACAGCTGGGTGATATCACCCCCCCCCCCCCCACCCCCAAAACAGCCCTCTCCCCCACACACACACACACACACACACACATTCCACACCAATCCGGACAAAGCCCGGTGGTTACACTTAATGTTTCCTGCGGTTCGTTCCCGAGCTGCGGCTCAGATACTGGAGAACGGCGTATTTTTTTTTAATTTGAAACAGGTGTGAAAATGTTGGGTTTCAGGGAGGAGAAAAAAAGCGTGATGGAGGGCAGATACTCACAGCTTCCTGCAGCAGCTGCTCCAGAGAGTAGATCCTGGGCCTGTTGGCGCGTTCTCCTTCTATCACCACACTGAATCTACAGCAGAGGGAGAGAAGGAGAGAGAGAGAGAGAGAGAGAGAGAGAGAGAGAGAGAGAGAGAGAGAGAGAGAGAGAGAGAGAGAGAGAGAGAGAGAGGGAGCAGGAGGGAAAGAGTGTGAGGATAATACACTTTGTTTTGTCCCAGACTTCAGAGCTTCGATGAATGACGGTCAATGGCCGTTTACACTCCCAACAGTTCAATTATAGAAATGCCATTTTTTATTTTGGTATTTCAATCATTTTGTTGTCAAGCAATGTGTCTGTTATGGTAAACTAAACTACACTGCACTACTACATATTATGCTTAACAAAGTTAAGCATAATATAACTTTGTTAAGCATGAACTACAGACCAAAATGAACTACAGCCGAGTCACAACACTATGTCCCTCTTGATCTAAGGATCCTACTCTACAATAAACCAAACTATGCTTCGCTATGCTAGTCTATGCGGGACAATACTACATTAAGCTAACATAAGCTATGCTATGCCACACTAAGCAACTATAAACCATGCTATGCTAGGATAGGCTATGCTATGCTAGGGTATGGTACACTTGTGATTCTGTGCTATGCTATGCTAGGCTAGTCGACACCTAACTCACATAAACTACGCTATGTGTTGCAAGGCTAGTCTTGGTTGGGATTGGCTACACTAAGCTAACCTAAAAGCAGTTAAGCAGGGCCTTACATGTCGGGCAGGTCCAGCGTGTGGACACAGGCAGCGTACAGAAGCTCGTCCTCCTTGGAGATCAGGATCTTCAGTCCGTCCACCAGCATCTCTTTACTCAGCACACAGTTAGGCAGCGCTGGGGAGAGAGAGAGAGAGAAGATGAAGCGATAACACAGGGAGATCACACGAGAGCGAGGGAACGTGTGTGCATGTGTTTTGATGCGTGTGCATATGTATTTTGATATGCATTGTGCATGCCTTCAACACAAACACACACACACAACACATACAGTTAGCCACGTATTTGTATGTGCGTGTGAGTTTGTGTTTGTTTTTTGTCTTTTTCCTGTCACACAATACTAAATTATGTTGTTCTGTTTGTTTCGTGTTCGAGTGGCCCGTGTGGTTGTCCTTTTGCCACTGCATGTGCACATTTGCATATCGGTGTGAACTTGTGTTTGCACATCCATAAATCTATCACTTACATACACACCCACACGTGGGTTTCTGTTTCTGTGTGTGTGTGCGTGTGTGCGTGTGTTTGAGTGACTGAGTGTGTGTGTGTGTGTGCTTGCGTCTGTGCGTATGAGTGAGTGTGTGTGTGTGTCGTGTATGTGCTTGCTTTCTTTTGTGTGTGTGTGTGTGTGTGTGTGTGTGTGTGTGTGTGTGTGTGTGTGTGTGTGTGTGTGTGTGTGTGTGTGTGTGTGTGTGTGTGTGTGTGTGTGTGTGTGTGTGCTTTCATGTGTGTGTGTGTGTGTGCGCTTCTTGTCTGGTCACATGGTCCTCACCAGGTATTCTAGAGGGCATGTTGGGAGGAAGGAGGTCCTGGTCCTCCTCCTCCTCTTCCTCCTCCTCCTCCTCCTCCTCTTCCTCCTCCTCAGAGAAGCTGCTCTCCTCGTCGAGGTGGAAGCCGTCGTCCGCGGCGAAGCTCTCAAGGAGGCGGCTCACCGCATGCCCCGTGGCCTGAGGGCGCAAGGGGAAAACAGGATGTGATGTCATACAGACAGGATGCCGGACGTGGCTTTCATCATCTCCAACGCCTCCATTCAAGCTTGATGTGAGGCAGGAACTTCAGGTGATCAAATCCGAGAATTCCCCCAACCCCACCCTCCTCCACCCCAAACCCCCGCCCCCGCCACCACCCTCCTCCCCTTCTCCAGATTCTCAGAAGTGGACTAACCCGACTACCAGGAACACACATCGTAACTCCAACTCCCAGCTTTACTGTAACTGGCTGTGGAGAACTCGACCATAGCCTGACAGGCCTCACGTTATTGGGAAGTTCTGAGGAACAGAAATTGTTTCCTCGATGTGTGCTTTCATTGTGCCTCGCTCGTAAGTGGCTTTGGATAAAAGCCGTCTCCTAAATAGACTAAATTAGAGGTTTAGTGTAATGGATTTTAATGTATCCTTCGGTGTTCCTTTTTCCCCCCCCACAGAAGCGGGATAAAGAGGATGTTCCGGGACGTTTACATATCAAGTGAAGAGCGCACACACACACATGGATGCCTAAAAATGGACACGCACAAACAACCTGTGCAGACGGGTTTTCGCCAGTTTATCTAATGTTAAGTGTGACGGGGATTAGAAGACAGCTCACTAAACAGGTTCCTGCATGGCGAGGACCACGTATTCATGAAAACCTACAGGTGATGCGTGTCTGTCTGTGTGTTTGTCTGTCGGTGTTTTCAAACGTAGTTTTCCACATTAAGGGATCATATATTTTACTGACAGAAGGCTCATCACCTCAGGGCATGGAAGATCTTTCACTTTATTTGTTGTTACGGGTGTGTCTTAGTGTGGCGGGGTTGGTGTGTGTTCAGGTGTACCCGTTAAAGTTCATCGCAGCTGTATAACTAGAGTTCGTTCAATGTACGCACGTGAGTGTGAATATACAGATGACTTGCGTGGGTGGATATAGACAGTTAAATAGTTTGAAAGCTTCATAAAGGCTGCCTCTTTCCCACTGATGTGAATGTGGGCTCAAGAGTCGTGTGTAGGTGTGCTTGACATTCGTTTGAGTGTATTCTGTCCTTGCGTTTGTGTGTGTGCGTGTGTGTGTGTGTGTGTGTGTGTGTGTGTGTGTGTGTGTGTGTGTGTGTGTGTGTGTGTGTGTGTGTGTGTGTGTGTGTGTGTGTGTGTGTCTACGTGTGTGTGTGTGTGTGTGTCTTAATAAATCTAACTATAGAAGTGTTGCACATCCATTTCTATGTAGCTTCAAATTCTACAGCAAACTTTCACTCACTCTATGTGTGTCTTTGTGAGACCGAACAAGAGAGAGAGAGAGAGACAGAGAGGCAGAGGGAGAGAGAGAGGGGGTGGGGGGGCTGCAGGCTTGCATTGGGTGTGTTTGGGAATATGGTCGTTGTCTTTGTTCTCCTGTTTGGTTCATAGCTATGTGTTTTTTGGACATTCCTTTGTGATGAATCCAATACCAGGAACCTCGAGGCAATCCTAACAAACATTCACAGCACTGCTTTGGCAACAACTGCCCACATAAATAACACAGTGCGAACACACACACACACACGCACGCACGCACGCACACACACGCGCACACACACACACACACACACACACACACACACACACACACACACACACACACACACACACACACACACACACACACACACACACACACATGACTGAGCTCACATTCAAATCCTTTGAATATTAGCATCTGACAATGAAATGTCATTTGACTACATCAAATATGGAACGATTATAACCAGTGGCGCACTGGCCATCTGTGAGTTCTGGAGAATTACAGGGCCGGCCTGGCCCATTCCGTGAGCCATTCGAATTGGGATGAATTGATAAATTAATTCATTAATATTGAAATAAAATTTTACAGAAATTGTACGACCACAGGGACTGTCTATGGCTGTTAGACCGGTCCAACGAGGAGGGCTTTGAAGTCCCAGCAAGGCCAGGATAATCGCTGATCTACCCGGCAGGTTTTGCATGGTTTGGCAGCGCGGTGGTTATTCTTCTGGCTTCATGTGGGGTGTTTATGTTAAACGTTTTTTCTTTGTGAGCTAATAAGGAAGTAGTGGATGAAACGACGGACGGCCTCGCGAAAAACTCCCTTCTTTTTTTTTCTGCGTCGGTTGAAGTACAAAGCACACGCGTGCATGCGTGTGCGTCGACGAGAGACGACCGTGATGACGACCCGAAGCCTGTTCGGCGGCGGCTTTGATCCAAAGGTCAGCGTGCTACGCTCTCAGACGTGCAGAGACATGATACCCCCGTGCGTCGCTCAAGTGTTCTTTAAACAAACCCGCCGCACTCGTTTGAGTGGCTTCTATCACGGGGGACACACATGATGACGGGGGGGGGGGGGGGGGGGGAGAGGAGATGGCACGCAACGTGTCACCACAGTACACCGGCTCTCCCTTCCAAATCACCCACCTGCTTGCTTCTGTTGCGACATCCCCGGAAGATCTCCTCCCTCTGGCTTCTCATCCACTGGTCTCTCCTCTGAAACAAGCACACCACCCACAAACAGCTGTTAGCTGGAAGCCATAAAGGCAGGGTGTTTTCCCCCCTCTTCAAGTGGTTTCATCCAATGCGACCAACGCTACATTTTTTCATAATTTATGGGGTTGAGGCATCTTGCTCAAGGGCGCCTGCATGTTGGTCATGGTTCGTTGGGGTTCAAACCCCAAACTATTCAGCAGGAAGTCAAACTTCTTTTAAAATAATTATTGTGCTCTGTCTTGTTAGTTCATTTCTTTTAGATAAAGCTTTATGAGTACAAATAAAATACACCCTCTTACCTTTCCCAGAATGCCGTGTGCTTCTGAACTCTTGGCTTCTTTATTGAACCTGTGCAAATCAGCCACAGCGACCAGGTTACCCCGGCCATCGCTGAAGCTGTTGTCCAGGGACGAAGCCCCCCAGCTGGGGAGACACTGCCTCTTGAAGCCCTGGTGATCCGGGTGCTCCATCTCTGTGCTCACAAGGCTTGGTCTACCTGGAGCTCTCCTGGCGACTGTACTTGGCAGGCTCACAACACCTGGAGGAACAGGAAGTGCGACAGGAAGTTACCATTAAGACATAATCCCGGAGCTGATATGAAGTCACACATTTTGGATTATTTATTCACGATCCTTCAACTTCTCTCCAGAGTGTAATGTGAGACGCTTGGTGGTGTGACGATTCTAAC
>NC_079429.1:12553610-12561110 GCF_026213295.1 Gadus chalcogrammus
TTCCTCTCTCTCTCTCTCTCTCTCTCTCTCTCTCTCTCTCTCTCTCTCTCTCTCTCTCACTCTCTCTGTCTCCCTCTCTCTCTCTACCTCTACCTCTCTCCCTCTCAAACAACTGGGAAGACAGGCACTCTCGCTTGCCTTGCACACATTACGAGGAAATACGGAAATAAGGGGCTTACTTTGAATCCCTGAAACTGATACAGCAGGTTGAGTCTCCCGAGAGGCATGGAAAAAGTGTTGTTATAGGTGTGTGTGTGTGTGTGTGTGTGTGTGTGTGTGTGTGTGTGTGTGTGTGTGTGTGTGTGTGTGTGTGTGTGTGTGTGTGTGTGTGTGTGTGTGTGTGTACGTCTTTCCCTGGATCCATAACTAACCCCCTGCTGTATCTCACAGCCCCCTGCCCTGACTAGCCCAGTCCTACACCACATGTCTCCCCTGTGTTAAGGCCTAGGGGCCAGGCATAGCCAAATCTCTAAGGGTGGCAAGACCCCCAACCCCCCCCCCCCCCTCCACACACACACACACAGATTTTGCATATACCCCACAATACTGCCCCCCCCCCCCCCCCCCCCCCCCCCCCCCCCCCCCCTGAAAAACATAAGACAAATCCTAGGAACAATCGTCTCTGTCCATCAGTACGCTAGTGGGAATCCCATCAAGGGCCGGCCCACCAAACCTGCAGATATCTGGTCAGATCAGTACAGCGCTGGGCGCCACACTCACAGAGACACAGAGAAGGAGACGCTTTGAATATATTTCAATATCAATTCCACCGGCAACTTCCATACATTATTTTTCTGTACATAATAGAATAATTAACTTCACCATTCACTCACCATCACAAAGCCATTCAATTGCTATAAACCGTGAAATGCGCTGAAACCTAACCATTCGTTTTCAACAGTGAATATGTGCTTATATACATTTTTCATATACGTATTTCATAAAATATGTATAATATTTTTGATGTATTTATTTATATAAGTTAGTCGATTTACGGTAAACAAAAATATGTAAATACAAATAAAATATAGACTGAGATATTATAAATATTGTATTTATAATATAATATGTATAATATTTATATTTAAATATGTATAGAATATCATAATATTATACAAATAGTATCCAACATGTCAAGTATTTAGGCCACAGTAAAGCTTAGGCATAAGTAACGCTTAACAGTAACTGCCAACCAAATGAATGCTAATGAAATTCTAAGCACAATAGATTGCTTCATCTAAACGTAAATTTTGACCAACTGTACGTTGACACATGCATGAATTATCATTGATGACGTTGATGTTGGCCTACTGACAAATGCGAAGAGTTAAAATGACAGTTTGTCGTCGTATTACCCTAATGAATATGCAAATACCTTAAAACAATGGACATTGGAATTCTACACAACGAATTATATAATTTATAGACGTAACTTCCATTAAGAGATGAAGTAATTAATCCCATTTCTTATTGGAGTCGTTTAAGTTACATTAAATGATTCAATATAGACGCTGGATGGTTTAAACCACTGCATAACCTTTCTCTTATGCTCGCTCTCGCTCTTCACACACACATACACACACACACACACACACACACACACACACACACACACACACACACACACACACACACACACACACACACACACACACACACACACACACACACACACACACACACACACACACACACACACACACACACACACACACACACACACACACACACACACACAACACACACACAAACGCACGCGCACAAACACATACGCACAAGCGCTCTTCCCATCCCCCTCCTTTATTGAGGCAGGATACCAAAGCTACTTGTTAAATCTAATGCATGCACTGTCAACCCATTCGCGCCCCGTCACTTCCGCGCTCAATATAGAAACCGGATTTTCCAGCAGAACCCGAACTACTTTAGGCGAGTGTACTCCCCGCTGCCCCACCGCGTGACCCCTCCCGGTCCGCTCGAACCCTTTCTGGGTCCGATTCGGCCCGAGCTCCACCAACAGGACTCTTTTAGTCAAGCAATCCGAAGAGATAATATTATTGCAACCGCAGCAGCAGTGGCGGTATAGAGAAAACCGTGCAAAACAGCAGCAGTTAAACAATTAACCTATTCTAATTAATTAAGCCAAATCAAACGCCAGCGATTATTGCTTTGCTAATTGATAAACCACAAATCCTTGATAGAATTTGGAAATGTCAAATAATCCCATGACGATTAGGCAGAACAATGTTATCGTGCTATGTGCTGTTTCCAAATTCTAGAGCCGTTTATATTCTCTAAACAAAAGACAGCAATTTAAAAGATAAAACAATTGCCTATATATAGCGTACAGCTGATTTTGCTTTGGGGTAGGCTAGGGAAGAAGCCCACTAAAATAACGCAATAATTTAATAAATAATGAAGTAGCCTATTTGAACAGTAGCCCTACAGACAATAAACAGTTAATTAAATCACCTTCACCATAAAACATTTAAAGATAATTCAGACGCTAGGCATTAAGACATTAAAGATAATTAAAAAGGACCGCAATACAAGGGCAGTGGCTCCATTCACATTCAATTCCAATTCAACTCGAGTCAACTTTTTTCTTCCGTTTTTTTTTTTTTTTAAGTAGCCTACTCCTAAATTTGCAATGTGGACCCCACAAAACTAATCATTTTGTAAATGTCGAACATTATCTGTTGATAGAACACATGATCATTTGTAAAACAGCAAAGCTTAATTCCAAACGGACCTGAGTGTGGGCCCATGGAGAGGTGAGAGGAGTAGAACTTCCCTGGCTGGAAGTGAGCGGGGTGCTGCACGGAGCCGTGGCCGCCCGGAGCGATCCGGGAAGCGGCGCTGTGAACCAGCGCGCTCCGCTCTGTCAAAAGGTGGTGTGGTGGGGCGAAATCCCGGCTTTCCATTCTGGCAAAAAGCGATAAATCCTTAATCCAAAGCAGAATCCGGAAGCACAGGGAGTTTTAAGCATCCAGATGCAATAATCCTTTTTTATGAACTTCGGGTTCCTCTTGCGTTCAGCGCAGTTCTTCTCCCCTTGCCGACTAAAACGCGAGTCCCCGTCATGATCTACATGAAAGGAGGAGAGGAGAGAGAAAAAAGATCCAGGAGACAAGTCAACGCATTGAAAAACACGAATTTATACTCATACAGCTAGTGACTATCATCCTCGTGTTTCAACAAGACACTTTTGCGATAAAAACATTTTGGCGTGTTCTTTATCTGCGACTGAACTGAGGACTTGCATTGAGCAACAAACATATAAGTAAACTGCGAGAATTGTATAGATTAAGCCGTTTGCAAAACCTCTCTCCGTGCAACTGTTCACAGCTTCAACAATTGCGGAGTGAATATAATCCTGGACAAAAGAAAACGTGCAATACCTCGTGGTTATAAAAATACAAAAGAATATAACAGGCTACAATATATATTGTTGTTAACACATGTAGGCCTACAGGACATAGGGGTATAGGATATATATACGATTTATCACGGAATCCTATAGCTGTATGTTATTTCTGTCATATAGGCCTACACCTTATTGTCACGAGAGTTCACAATTCATTGCGTTCACAATTGTCTTATTTTGTCGTTGTGCGGATTGTTGTACGCAGCCTACACGGACAGTTAGATATTGGTGTGGTATAAAACTGTTATATCTATATTCAAACTCGACTCGTACAAATAAAATCAAGGCTACGTTTTTTTTATATATTTAAGTGTCAAATACAATGCTGTCCGGTACAAAGGCAGGGGAGTGGACTTCAGTGTAATCAGAGACCCAGATAACATCACATCACGCGCCAGCGCCGTGGACCTGGCAACAGACAAATAAACAGGACCTGGAAATCAACCACCTTATATTGTGCATTATTGTTCTTAATGTAATTGACTTAAACAGCTCCCTTGTTACGCTTTGTATGTGTGTGTGCAAGTGTGTGTGTAAGTGTGTGTGTGTGTGTGTGTGTGTGTGTGTGTGTGTGTGTGTGTGTGTGTGTGTCTGTGTGTGCTGTGTGTGTGTCTGTGTGTGTGTGTGTGTGTGTGTGTGTGTGTGTGTGTGTGTGTGTGTGTGTGAGGGTTGTTGAGTATGTGGTATGTGTGTGTGTGTGTGTGTGTGTGTGTGTGTGTGTGTGTGTGTGTGTGTGTGTGTGTGTGTGTGTGTGTGCGTGCGTGCGTGTTCTCGCGCGCGTGCGCGTGTGTGCGTGTGAGAGAGTACCAAATAGCTACACTTCGGACACTAATCTATAGGTCTCTCAATGCATGACAAAACCAGCTCTGTTAGATGCTGATAGTACCTACCCAGGAATCTACGATATAGGGACAAAGGAAAATATCCAATATCCTAAACCCTATAACATGCCGCATGTGAGTATGTTCTCCTCTACAAGCGCGAGCCGCGCAAGCAGCGAAACTTTGGGTATTAGTATTATGAATGGCAGAGCCACATCATCTGCAAAGTTCAACCCTCTGACAAACGCATATACGGCCTTCCGTCTAACTTGTGTGTAAGGAGATGTGTGTGTGTGTGTGTGTGTGTGTGTGTGTGTGTGTGTGTGTGTGTGTGTGTGTGTGTGTGTGTGTGTGTGTGTGTGTGTGTGTGTGTGTGTGTGTGGGGCGTGTGTGTGTGTGTGTGTGTGTGTGTGTGTGTGTGTGTGTGTGTGTGTGTGTGCTTCCGTGTGCGTGTGTGTTTATTTGTTTGCGTGCCTATGCGTGATACGTGCCCAATTGAGGTGTGTGTGTGTGTGTGTGTGTGTGTGTGTGTGTGTGTGTGTGTGTGTGTGTGTGTGTGTGTGTGTGTGTGTGTGTGTGTGTGTGTGTGTGTGTGTGTGTGTGTGTGTGTGTGGGTGCGTGTGTGTGGTGCGTGAGCGCGTGTGTTTGTTCGTGTTTGACGTTCGTGGGTGTGGGTGTGCGTGTGTGTTTGTGTGGGGAGGGGGAGAGTAGAGTGCGGGTCAACGAATGTGTCATGAAATTAAGCTTTTTAAAATTAAAAATATAAATATAGGCCTATATAAATATTTTTTGATTTCCATGGTGGTCTAATGACAAATTCTTTTATTTACTAAACAAACTATAGACCTTGCAGGGACATACTGAGAGATATTCAGAAATCTCTCTCCGGCCATTCTGCGCTCACTCAAAGGCTTGGGAAAACAATGGTCTTTCTTTAAAACACATTAGTCACAGCCCACTATCGCCTGGCGTTTGTCTATACATTTTCTCATTGTATAAACTGTAAACACATATCCACGATGTTTACATTCTACGCAAACAGAGAGACATGGGCTACGTTTTATAAACCTGAATCTAAATCCCAATTCATCACGCGCCACGCATCAATGGCTTGGGGACATCACAAACACACACACACGCACACTCACACAAACGAACACGCACACGCACACACACGACGCACACACACACACACACACACACACACACACACACACACACACACACACACACACACACACACACACACACACACACACACACACACACACACACACACACACACAGTCGCATTTTGGAAATGTAATCATGGAAATAGGCTGGGCTATGTTCATGCGAAAGTGCGAAGCTGAGTACTTTTCCTAGTTCACGTGGACATCTCTTTCCTAACCTTGTCCTATAGAGCCCGAGCCATGCACCCCCTTCCCCCTCCCCCTTCACTACCCCCCCACCCCTCCCCACCCAAAAGGGTCAAGCTACCATCAGCCAAAATCCTTTCCTTAAAAGTGATCAATCGGTCCAAAAGTCCCATGAATATGCGCTGCACGCGGAAGGACATGTTGTCCGAATCTAGCTTTTTGTGGACAGCTTCAAACCACATGCGATGGGAACAGGAGCAAGAGGCCAGCTGTTGACTATTTTTCGGTGAAGTTGCGTCTCTTGTACAGTACCGAGGATCCTAAACCCCTATTGAGAGGCCGAGGAGTCGGAGGGGACAACCCGGGGTTCAGCGACAGAAGCCGGCCAGTGTCTTCGTAAACGTGCAGATGCATCATATCGTTCGCGTATAGCAGCGAAAAAGTAGCAAAATGCAGCAAATACCGTTTTTACTATCAAAGACTGGCTTGAGCACACACACACACACACACACACACACACACACACACACACACACACACACACACACACACACACACACACACACACACACACACACACACGCGCGCGCACACACATACACGCACACAATTACACGCGCGCACGGAGGGTAGAAGGACTGCGAGAGGGACGTAGAGAAATGCAGTCTAAAGAAAACATAGACGCATAATAAAATATAATTAAGACATTTCAATTTGGCTTGACAGTAAATTTAAGCAATTTAACATCATACGAAACGACTTAATAAACAACAAAACTGCTAATGGAAAACAAGCAATTTTTACTATACGAACGTATCATCCAAGAATATGTATTTGACAGGAGATGGTAAAAATGATTCTGAATAGAGAGGGGCTTTTTAAAACATAATGTCAGTATAATTGCATACATAATTTGTTGTTGAATATATTAACAGGTACCTATATTGAGGTTGAGGGTTCATGTAAAACACAGTAAACATTATATTTTTGCTAAATGTTGTCTTATGACAGACATTTTTAAGAGAAACATTTCCAAAAATAAATGTGTGTTGAATTAGAGGATCTAATTGGCTCTTTCATCATCGCCAGTGTGCAGCACTTTCAGGACATTTTACATTTTAAGATCCAAATAAATAAATAGGAGTGTACTTACTGAAAGCTTTGCCCCTTGCTTAACATACATAACCCTAATTTAACAATTCTGCAAAAAAATCTCAAGCCAAAAAAACCCGGGTTAAAATCGACCCAGCATGTGGAAGTGATTACATCCTATACTGCAGATTGTAGTGTGCAGTTGAAAGTATGGCAGACGCGTCGTAGAAGTTCAGGCTTCAAGTGAATCGAGGCTCGTACATCCACACAGAAACTCTCCCCCGGTCTCCGCTGGCGCTACTCAACGGCACTGGAAGGAGGGACGGCGGGGAACGCGCTCGCCCATTGGTTTGGGAACGACAATGTAAAAGCGTGTCCGCGAGGCGCGCCCCACGACCAACACAGGCTGCCATTGGCCGCTGGTTCGAGCCAATAGGGGTGCGGCTGGAATCGCGAAAACAAAACGGCGGGCGTTTGATTCCAGCCCTCTGCACCAGGCAGCGAATCCTGCACGCAAATGCGAGCAGACAAGCGTCTCTGCTCGGTGCTTCTTCAGCAAAAAACGCAAAGCAGGATTTAATCAATAAAAAGCTAAATAAATATTATTTCTTTGAGCAAAAATATTTTCAAGAGGAAAAAATTGTTAACATTGGACAATATACGTATATATTTATATTATATATATATTAATGTATTTATATAGCATATCACATTTAAGTTTTCTTGCTGAATAACAGTCTATACATTTGTAATGATATAAGTACCGTTTATGTAGGCGTAGTTATGCCTGAATTAGTATGTAGGC
>NC_079429.1:12566110-12583610 GCF_026213295.1 Gadus chalcogrammus
GATAATAGGATTATATATCCTGTGGCGACCGACGGAGCCTCTCAGTCCATGCAATGTCACCTCGATATCATTATGTATTCATTTGAACTTTGGTTTTGAAAGCTGCTTTGCCATTGCATATCAGTTGAAACAATGATGCAGGTTATGTAGGTTTTTAATGGATTACGAAGATGGTCTACATATCTTGGAAAAAATTGAGGGCCATTAAATTTCAATGTTTTCTTAAAATGTGTGTCCAGTTTTTTTTGTGTGTTTTTTTTCCTGCAGTGCCAATATTTAAGAAGGGCCGTGTAAACATTAGACTCTACGACCTTTTGACCCAATTTGGATAGAGGAGAAAATGCAAGAGTTTTCAACACGTTGTACGACCTACTGAGAGATACCAGCAGGCCTGTCACGAAAAGGACCAAGGATACATGTTGCTTGAATTTTGACCCATAATAAAGGGCAGTTGTTGTTGTTGGTCAGATCTAGCATTTGAAAAGCATTTTCATAGCATATCTATCTATATATAAAAATATATCTATCCATCTATCTATCTATCTATCTATCTATCTATCTATCTATCTATCTATCTATCTATCTATCTATCTATCTATCTATCTATCTATCTATCTATCTATCTATCTTTCTATCTATCTTTCTATATATGTCTATATATAAACATATTTATATATATGTCTGTATATATATATATATATATATATATATATATATATATATATATATATATATATATGTATAAACACAAGCATGTATGTGGTTGAGTGATCGTGTGTTAAAAAAACTACACAAACTGCAATTGTCTTATGATGTGCGTGCACGCGATTGTTAGGGCCATCACTGTCTGATGTTCTCGGGTACTATGTCAGTAATTCGTACTACTACATCTTTCCTTCCCCGTATATGTGGGGAAGTGTGTGTGTGTGTGTGTGTGTGTGTGTGTGTGTGTGTGTGTGTGTGTGTGTGTGTGTGTGTGTGTGTGTGTGTGTGTGTGTGTGTGTGTGTGTGTGTGTGTGCGTGCGTGCGTGCGTGCGCGTGTGCATGCGTGTGGGTCTGACCGCGCCAATATTGGAAATCCATAATTGATTACCATTCACTCACAGATTTTAATGAACTCAATGGCAATAACTGAAACAATTACGAATCTATATATTTTTTAACATTGAACACGTCTATGTATTTTTTTGAATCAAAACTATAAAGAGAGATAATTAGATCAAGGAAAGTAGTTGAGGAAATGTGCATGATACGTAGGTAAAGCAAGTTGTGTACGCACAGGCACATCAACAAATCCGATTTGACAAATGTCCCACCAAAAAGGCCTGTCCGTATGCTTCCTGACAGCCCTTATGGAACTTAAAACCACTTACGCCACACATAAGTAGGCCTACCATATCAGACCATAGAGACGTTGCTAACAATTGAAATATAAATTAAACAAATGGCTACATCCTGTTAACAGTAGGCCTAAGTCACTTTGTAGAATAAGTGATAGCGTTCAGGAATAACCCCCTATCTATAAAATCTGCCCGCAGTCGGATAGCAATATTGAAGGGTAGGCCTACTATCATTTAAGTGAGATGGGAAACAAAATTAACAAACATCTGTGGGGAAGTTTGTGTTGAATAAAGTGACGACAAAGTTCTTTCTAAGCTATAGGCTACACGCTAGTTTTTCTATGCGTTTGCAGACCTATTATATAATTTGAAACAAAACTCGAGTTATAAACATGTGCTTCTACTGTTGACTCCACTGGGCTGTTTGTTACCGACGTCGCCCAATCCCGCCGTCGTGCGCGGCGTTCTATAGACGGAATCCGTCCGAATCGACGCTCCCTCCGAGGCTAGATAACAGCACATTTATGATCGGATGACGCGTCCCCTCTCTCCCACAATGGAGCTCGCGAGCTGACATTAAACAGAAAATTGATGGAGGGACCCAATGAAACCTAATCCTCTCTCTCGTTTTCTTTCCCACTCTCCCCTTGTCTGTCTACGAAGGAGACCTCTTGCTTTTTTAATCAGGGGAGGGGGAAGGGGAGAGAGCCAGGAGGGGGAGGTTGGGGGGGCATCAAGCATTCACATGATTTACTTTCGCCCGCCCCTTGCGCACGCATAAACCTTCATGTATAGACCATCGATGTTTTGTTTGCATATCTGATTGTGAGGCTGGCACATCTGTGCAAGCGCGGACCCGGGATACCTACTCAGAGACAGATCAGAACAGTGAGAGTCCATACTTATCCTATTACATTCCTTCGTCACTTGAGAACCCAAACGCCCCCTTTTTAATCGTAAAATGGTACCTGGCCAGTCAGACATCGCACCGCTATCAGCGCAACTCTCAGAAGCGAAAACCTTCCAAAGTTGTGCCACGCCACCGCTTCGTGCAGCACAGGGTTTTCCTCCACACGTGCGCGGATTACCAATGAGCGCAGACACTCCCGTGTACACGGGTTCAATTGTAAGAAGTCCATAAACATTAAGCACACACGTAAAAAGTCCACGGCATTTATATGTGTCTGTTCCAAAGCCTTTGATCATGTAAAACGGGCCAGACAAGTTTGTGCGTAAAAATGAACCTGAGCGCAAAACGAGTTGGCCGATTATTGTCCGTCCACAGAATGTAGGCTCAGCTCTCCCGAGTGAAGAAACCGATTGAGGGGATATTATCAAAACATGAAAAAACAGACACCCAACACACATTCCTTTCGCCAAGACGTAAACTGAAGAGAAGCTATGCTTACAAGCGTCAATGTTTATCAGGTTGAAGAACAATAGCTGAGGTACAAAACGCGTTTTGTTTTAATAATTGGGATCGCCGATCGCTAAGGTGCTCTTGAAAACCACGTCCTAAGCTTCTCCCCAGCTTTCTTTCGCTCTTCCCCCAACAGCTCGAGCTGCCCCAACCATAGGTCACCGGCGCGTTGGGAGCATGACGTCACGACGTTAACCCTTGCGATGCCACACACACGCCACGCAGATGCAAACATTTTTTTTATGTCTGGCACCGTGCTTGCACTGTTCAACAACATGTACTTAGTTCACAATAGCAACATTGACCCAGCTCTTCACATAACTCACTAATCACCGGGACTAATCCAAATAATTATGACACATGTTACGTATCATTACTAAACTGCTGCCCAACTCATAACAAAATTACAACACTGAATCCAATACCAGCGTGGATTTAAACGAGTCAGTCCAAGAACAACAATTCGGTCCAACAGCTTGTCATTTGTTTGGAAAGATTCATGATAAGGGGAAGTGAGGGTCTCAGACTACTAATAACGTAGACCCTCTTTACACCACTCTCTTGCAGGTTTGCGGCTGAATTCTGGGATCTGCAGTCTGCAGGGATCCTATAACCCTAACTACGTGCCTTGTTGTATCCACTTATGCTAGCAATGGCCTGTAGCTATAGTAATACTGGTATACAGAACCTTATTTAACATGTACTTTGCACATAACATTCTAATTACCCTCACAATACCTCATGCTTCTTATGTAGGCCTGCAGTGCATTAGTAAGGTGGGTATAGACACTATAGGCCGTGGTTCCTATGTTAACCGACTGCGTTAAACTATTCCTTAATTCAGGTTCCCGTAGCCACGAAGCAGCACCTGTCTTTGCCTGCAAATCAGCGCAGAGACAAGGGACAGATGTTACCTTTGAGCCCTCTCCATTCCCCACTCTTACCTTTATTGTGTAAACAAAGCGCAATGAGAGGCTTTCACAGGTGTCAGCTGGTCTCACTTCAGGAACTAGATATTAAGTCAATGCTTGTGTACTGTACTGTACTATTAATGTTAGATTTTTTGTACGTTATACACAAACACACGTGCATGCACACATGCATTCACAGTCACACACACACACACACACGCATACACACACACACACACACACACACACACACACACACACACACACACACACACACACACACACACACACACACACAAACACACCCACACCCATGCACAGTTAATAATAGTTTACCGATATCCAAGCATAATTTAAAATACCTCGCCTGCCCAATAGAGTCAATCCTATGGCCTTCACAGTTTACTATACATTTTAACCCCATAGTTAGGCCTTTCCTGTTACATGTACATGGTAGTTATTGGTAAATGAGGCCAAATGTTTAAGATTTACTCTTTGGGCTGGTTATGCTTCTCATTTACTTTGAGTGTAATACAGTTGCTGGTTGTTAACCTTACCCAAATGTGTGTGTGTGTGTGTGTGTGTGTGTGTGTGTGTGTGTGTGTGTGTGTGTGTGTGTGTGTGTGTGTGTGTGTGTGTGTGTGTGTGTGTGTGTGTGTGTGTTTGTTTATGAGTGTGTGTGTGTGTGTGTGTATTCCATTTTATGTGTGAGAGTGATTTTGTGCATTCACTCGCGTGTACATGCATGTGTATCTATGTGTGATTGTGTGTAACATATGTATTTGCGTGTATGTGTGTGCGTAAGTGCGTGCAAACGTGCGTGTGTGTGTGTGTGTGTGTGTATGCTTTTGTGTATTTGCGTCTGCATGTGACACAGCTGTAATGGTTTAAGGATCAGACATTAAACCTGTCTCTGGTTCCAATTTGAGGCCAGCTCCTCTCTGGTAAACGGAAAACACTTCAAGGTGCCACTGGACCAAGAGATGGAGCCGTGTTCCCCACCAGCCCCACTTTACAACCAACACATGGTCATGTGATTTGTGGAGAGTGGAGGTCACACACACCCCTGGGGCAAGCAGAATCATTGCAAATACATACACACAAACACATACACACACACACATGACCCACACACATGCACGCACGCACACACACAGACTCACATGCATGCACACACGCACGCACACACAGACTCACGTGCATGCCCATACATAGATGCATGAACACACACATACACACACACTTCATCTCTCATTTAGTCTTTCTCTTGCTCGCTTTTATAGGAAGTTCACAACAAAGAGTGTGCGTGTGTCTGTTCCTGTGCATGTGTGTTTGTGAGTGTGTTTGTGTGCGTGTGTGTCATGAAGACCATTTAAACAAAACTACCGCAGCGCACTAAAAAGCCCACGCCTGGTGACCTCATAGGTGTGCAGAGCCACATAACTAAGACGTGGTCGAAACTCACCAAGTCCCACCACAACCCAACCTCGCACGTGACAGGAACCCAACATGGCGGCTGGGGCACAGGGGCTTCACCCATTCTAGACACGGACATGAATATTACAGTTTGTATTGTCGTTATGCGGCACCACGGGCGCCCATTCACAGCCGCACTTCCAAGGCCGCCGAAGTCCCGAGACTCAATGCTGTGTTGCATGAATATCCACGAGTTGAAACGACAATACGACGCAGTGAAAGGGTCATCTCCAGAGATATCTCTTAAACGTCAGCAAAGAACAGTCCCTCTCTCTCTCTCCCTCTGCACCTCCTCCCTCCCCCCTCCCTCTCTCCCTTCCATGCCATTCATCTCTGCATCCCTTCCCCTTCTAACAATTTTTTTTTGTATTGCAGCTGCTAATGCAGCCGGGACGGCCAACACAATGCTATCATTGTGACTCCCACCCCCTAGCTGTGTACTGACGCATTTACTTGTTGTTCTCTGCACCCCTCTCCCCCCACACCCATACAGACACCCCACCCCAGCCCCTAGCTCCTTGTACCCCTTCCAATCTTTCACTGAAAACTCCTTTTTCTTCATCTTCATTTTTCCCCCTCCTCTCTTCACATCTGCATCACGCGGACCACCGGAGTGCACCCCCCCGCCCCCCCTTACAGTCATGTGATCTCCAGAGTGGATGATGCCCAGGAGCAGAACAGGAACTGGGTGTGTGTGAGTGTGTGTGTGTGTGTGTCACATCTCATTTCAGGCCCAGCTGTGAGGTCAAGGGTCACCTCAGCGCTGATCCAATCCGTGCAGCCCACAAACGGCCCAACTTACTTTTCCTCTCTCTTTCCCCCCGCCCTCTAGCATGTGCACTCCTTCCCCTCACACCCCCCCCCCCACACACACACACACACACACATCCACCGTTAGCCAAATAAGTACGTCCCTGTTGCACGCCACGGGGCAAACTGTGTTTAGAGATGGTAAGATAGACATTAATAAATCCCCCAGAATCACCACACGATCAGCAGTCATCAGCCACAACAAGGCCCAGAACCGGCCATTCGCTATTCAGGGACCGAGCCACAACACACAAGGAACACTGCGCCTTTTGTGAGTTTCTGGATCAGAAACAGTGCATCCCCTCTTTGACCCAAACATCAAAAGGGGCAGAAGGCAAGCGTGATCCGCATGGGAATGCAAAGAAGGGGAGGGGGGGGGGGGGGGGGGATTGTGGAATGGACAGAGAAGAAGAAGGGAAGCTGTTGATATTGTTGATATCGATCATCGGTTCATCCTGAGGTTTAATATCCCCCTCCCGCCCACGTCTCCTAGCAATGGCCACTCTTTCAACTCCAACCTCAAATTTTTGTTCTTTATACAAGCGGATGGATGGCCCTTCCACGGTGACTTGTCTGTAATGACATCCAGGTGTCTTCCTTGGCCTGGTTTCAAAGAGGGGTTGGCGGTCCCCAACGTCCGATCGGCCGTCCAGAAGACGTGGGCTGGGGGACGTGGCCGTGAGCAGGAGCACTCAAAAAACTATTTGTCACGTCAGGAGAAGCTCTCCTTCCCTCCTCCATCTTCCATCTTCCATCCCGCCCTCGCTGCTGCTGTCGCTGTGCTGGTTGTTCCTCGGGATACCAGAGAGGAACCCATCGGAGCCGCAGCGACGTGACGCATAGCCAGGATACTGTTGTGCTCAAGGGCATTGGAGACGGCACCACGAACCAAGGACAGGATTCCTTCCTATAATGTTGAATAGAAGGCAGGGTGGCTTGCATCTGAATAGATATTTCATGGAAGGCACTTACATGCGCGCACACATGCACAAGTGCGCACGCACACACACGCAAACGATGACGTCATCACTCACCCCTCGACCCTCTAGCCAATGACCTCTTAAGCCCGCGGCGTCTCAGAACTCACAACAATGATGGCGGACTACATGCTTGTGATGATTCTGCAGCAGATAATATCCCTTGTTGGGTTGCTAGGGCAATATTTAATGAGAATCCGCGACCAAAATGAGCAAAAAAGGATTATGGACGGACAAATACACCAAATCTAATTAGATCAATGTTCGTAGAAGAGCTGTTCGTGTCACTGTTTCTTCTCGGACTGTATGTTTGCAAACAACGGGCAGCCTTTATGTGCTTGCTCGCCTCTTCTTCGTTCTTTTTCTAGATTTCTGTAGCAGAAGCTTGGCCTGGAATGTGTGCTACAGCGTTTCTAAAGATCGATGCGGTTTTGCAATGACTCCGTCTTTACGGAGATATTCCTGAACAGCATAAAACGAAATCGGTTTGTTTTCGCCCGTTTCAACTCTGTGTGGACAGGGCCTCAGTTAGGCCCCGTTCACACGAAGCCGAAACGGGCGAAACCGTTACGGTTTCGATCTATCCGGTTTCGGAGTATCTCCGTAAAGACGAAGCCAAGCGAAACCGGGTAGATCTGTAGAAATGCTGTAGTACACATTCCAGGCCCATAAGGGGCGCTGCTTCTGGTACAGAAATCCAGAAGAAATGAAATAAGAAGAAGAGGCGAGCATGCGCATAAAGGCTGCCCTTATGCGCATGCTCGCATGTGATTTCTGAGACTCTTTTGGGCTTAAGAGCCATTGGCTAGGAGGTCGAGGGGTGGGGCGATGACGTCATGGTTTGCGGTTTCAGTCGGTTTCAGCCGTACACACGAATCCAAAACGAAACCGGGTAGATTTGAAACCACCTCCGAGGGTGGTTTCAGAAGTTTGCGGTTTCAGTCAGCGGATTCGCCGGCTTCGTGTGTACGGAAGGCCGAACCGTACAAGACCTTTGCGGTTTCGCCATGAAATCGGCTTCGTGTGAACGGGGCCTGAGACATCATTCGCTAGCCTGAATGTTTTTGTTTGACTATTTGTTAGACTGTGTGACACTGGGGTTCGAACCCGGAACCATTCAGCTGGGACTCACGTCAGATCCCCTAACCGCCAGTTCATCCTGCCTCACACATGTTTCCCCAGATGGGTCAGTTCCACCAAAGCGTCTGTGTCCATAACAATGTAAGGACGGTGACCATGACCAATGAATTGTTTCTGCATTGAACCCATGACCTATGTTCCCATCGACCCCCCCCCTCCCCACTGTTGCTGACCTCCTCTTTATCACCAGTCACTTGTTGACTCATTTCGTTTTCTTAGATTGAAAACATCCTGTGAAGGTAATGGTTCTAACCAAGGGGAATGCCGTTCCCTTGTCTTTGCAGGATGAGATGTATGACATCTATGCTGTGTCAATGCAGTTGTTGATCTATGTGTTTGTGTGTGTGTGTGTGTGTGTGTGTGTGTGTGTGTGTGTGTGTGTGTGTGTGTGTGTGTGTGTGTGTGTGTGTGTGTGTGTGTGTGTGTGTGTGTGTGAGTGAGTGTTCGCACGCATGTGTGTTGCTAGTAGAAATGTGCAGAGAAATTCCAAACAGACTTATGCGTAAATTGAATTGTTTGCATGTGTGTGTGTAATGTGTGTGTGTGTGTGTGTGTGTGTGTGTGTGTGTGTGTGTGTGTGTGTGTGTGTGTGTGTGTGTGTGTGTGTGTGTGTGTATGTGTGTGTGTGTGTGTGTGTGTGTGTGTGTGTGATCTTACCAATTCATCCAAGAGTTCCAGAAGAACAAATGTTCCTTGTTCCTACTTTTTTTTAAGCAATCCAACATGGTCTTAATTAATCTATCGCTAATTCAAGTCAACTGTAATTTGTATTCCCATATGGTGTAGGGAACCTCCCCAATTAGGTGCTTTCCGACAGATAAACACCAACATGATACATGGTGTAAAGACTTCCAAAGACAACGGCGATACATCTCAATGTTTTATCAAATCAGCAGCGCTAGGCATTCCTCGGCCTGTGGGTGTGTGTGTGTGTGTGTGTGTGTGTGTGCGCATGGGAGTGTGAGTGTGTGTGAGAGAGTTTGTGTGTCTGTGTGTTTGAGGTTGGGTGCGTGGGTGTGTGTGTGTGTGTATACATATACATTGCCATGCGTCTGTGCACTTGTATGTCAGCGTTTGCCTGTTGTCTTGTGTGTCTGTGTGTCTCTTTGCGTCTGCATCACGCGGGCAGAGCTGCCATGGCTCCACCACCATATTAGTCCTTCCTGGGGAGTTCTCCATTAATTCAGGGTTAGGGCCCATTTGCATCCAGACAACAGGGACATGGAACATCCATCTCTTCACCCAGGGCAGGACGACCTGAGGAGCAGGAGGGGGAGGGGATGTGTGTTTGTGCATGCACGTGTGTGTGTGTGTGTGTGTGTGTGTGTGTGTGTGTGTGTGTGTGTGTGTGTGTGTGTGTGTGTGTGTGTGTGTGTGTGTGTGTGTGTGTGTGTGTGTGTTCGTGTCAGTGTGCAAATGTTTATGTGCGTGTGTTTGTGCATGCTTGTGTGTGCGTGTGTTAGTGTTTGCGTGTGTGTGTGCGCTTGTATGCTTGTGTGAGCGTGTGCGTGCACGTGTGTGTGTGTGTGTGTGTTTGCGCGTATGCGTATTGGAAAGCGACAAAAGTGAATGGTCCTCATGCAGATAAATGTGTTGCCCTCGGGGGGTGCGTTTACATAGGTGAGGAGAAACTGTTGAGCCAGGCTGGAGTGATTTATCTGAAAATAACACCTCCCCCCACCTCCTTCTGAAGGACCACAATCCATTGTTACTCTTGGGCTGAAGGCTTTCACCAACTAGGGTGCCAGAGAATGCATTTCTTGCTTCCTCTGCCACTACAATCCTGATCAAACCCCAAGTTGGTTGTAGTACAATTCTAATGAACTCCCTGAAGGTCTCAACGGATCCCACGGTCGAAAAACGGCTGCCACGTTTTAAGACACTCTTTGGACTGAACCAATGAGGTGCTTTCATCAAGCGCCTCATGTACAGCAAATAAACCAAATCCATAGCAGTGTCGGGGCAAAGTGTCCGACCCGCTCCGGGAGGTTTGGCGGGGATATGGGTCGGGTCATGTGAGTGTACCCTTTCACAGCGATGACAAATTGCGATCTTTCCAATAGGTCTTCAACTCCGATGAGATTGAGAGAGGTCACTTCAAAGCTGCTCACAATCAAAACTATGCAGTATGCACGGACCACGTTTAGGAACGCAAAAATTAACACATATGAAAGCTGGTGTTTTTTTTTTTAAATAAATAACAAGTTTGTTTGATTTTGATGAGTAAAATACATGTGTCATGTCTTCCCCGAGAATAAGAGAAAAATCTATTAAACAGTCCATTTTTTTTCAACAGTAAGTAGGCTCTATTTCTCCGCACGCATCAGGAGAAACTGATTTTCTAGCAACAGCCAGGCACACACATTTACACGCACACACAGACTCTCCCCCCAGCTATCAGAGCGGGCTTCCCCCTCCCACCGCCCTCGCTCCCCTCCCTCCTCCTCCTCCTCTCCCATGCTCCCGCTCCGCTGTGGAGGGGAGGGAGAGATCCCCCGCTTCACGATTCTCCCCTGGAAACCCCAGCTGCTGGCTAGACCGAGCGGTTACTCGGGCAGCCTGCTCGCACACCGTAATGGCGCTCCCTGCATCTAAGGCTACCATAATCCACAAAGAAGGGACGCGACGAGGCGAGGCGCTGCACGGCATGGTGAGAACGTGTCCGACGGCGGAGACGGAAGGACCTTCATTTAAGAAAATCTTTGGCTTCTACCCTGAGAAAAACGGGAGAACTTGTCTCGCGGACAAACCGCCGTTTAACTGACGGAGAGGGGGATGGGAACGCTGTGGGAATCCATGAAGAATGGCTGTATTTGCTTGATGCCTCTTATATCGGCGATCGCGGTAGGATCTGTTTTTACGCGCTCCCCGAAATGCGCCGTCGCCGGTTGGTGTGTGAATGTGTTAGAATACTACCGGCCAATACCGGGGATGGTTTCATATTTGAATTTTACAAGGACACGGGAACATACAGCCCATCGCGCACGACATTACGTCGATGACACTCCCTCTCGTGACAGGGAGGCTGCTCCACGGCGCCATTTTCAAAGAGCTTCTTTGCATATGTGGTTTGTTTTGTTCCGCGAGCGGGGCTTCGTCTCATATTACACACGAGCTGCAGACGACGATACTGCGGAAAACAACTAAATGGAAATGCTTAGCTGTCGCAGAGAACTTGATAGCAGAGATTTTAGGATGGAAAAATGGAAAAGGTGCAAGGAAACTAAATCTTTTTTTTTTATTGTATTTATTTATTTGAATTTTAAGGCATACGTCTGGGAATAATGAACGGTTGCATTATTCGTGTTTATCCAATCGAGTCAGGTAAGTTTTTTGGGACAATTTATTTTTTCTCCCTTACATTTCCCTTAGCCATCTGTTAGTCTACGAAAACAACGTGTGTTGGAGAGGCTTAAAATAGAATGTAGCCTACATCAACTATAGGCCTAAAAATAGGCTCAAGAAAACAACAACAAAAGCGGACCTAAATAAATTCATACATGTTTTGTTTTATTTTAAATTAGAAGAAAAATATAACGCTATTTAAAATCGTGTAGCCTAACGTTATTTAAAAACTGAAATAATTAGGGCCTTATTTTAATTAATTTAGCAATTGTTTTTATTTATTATTATTATTTTTATTTAGTTATAGTTAAATTATACTTTACTGAAATATTAAGCTTTGTAAGGAAACACACACTCATCTGTCCTTTTTCCATTCTCCCATATAATCTTGATTTTAAATATATCGACAAAAATTAGGCTATATTTTTTGAACCACTACAATTAATACAATTATTATAAAACCTTTATCTAAAGCTTGAAAAGTGGTAGTTTGTAGTCGTAGTAATTTACTCGGACATAAAGCAACGGCGCATTCAAGGCGTAAAATCCACACCAATAAAAACCTAAAATCGATGAAACGGGCGGGGTGGGCGCGCCACATTCGCCATGTTGAAATCCTTTGTGTGTGTGTGTGTGTGTGTGTGTGTGTGTGTGTGTGTGTGTGTGTGTGTGTGTGTGTGTGTGTGTGTGTGTGTGTGTGTGTGTGTGTGTGTGTGTGAGAGAGAGTGAATGAGCCTGTGTGTGTGTGTGTGTGTGTGTGTGTGTGTGTGTGTGTGTGTGTGTGTGTGTGTGTCTGTTTGTGCGTATGTGTACGCGCGCTTGGCTCCAGAGCAAAATGGCCTGTTCATATTTAGTTTATTATTATTTCTCTATTTCCTTTAAATCATAAAAACTAAAGGTTGTAGCCTATGAACCTTTAAGATTTAAATAGGTTCAAAGTTCGAGTGGAAGAATGTCGCTATATGATTACGTTATTTAAATAGAAAGATAACAGGATATATGCACAATAACATTAAGAAAATGTATGTAAAATATTTTCTCGTTACTCACATTATACATTTCAATAAGATAGCATAGGCCTTATGGTCTTGTATAGTTCTACGTATTTTATTGCTCTAATGAAAATAAGTTTTGCCACCGTGCAGACTCTAGCCTATATGCCTTATATATAGGGGCATAGGCCACTTTTCAGTTGTCCCACGTTGGTCATACTAAATAGCGTACACGCTTTTGAATCTTAAACGATTTTTATTTGTGGTTGACGTGGCCTATTTTAAAAAAGTATTTTTTTGCATAGGTTTTATATGTTTCTATTTAATTTGACTGCAGTGCGTAGGAGCCGGTCTGTCTTTTGTCTCGGAGACAACACAACCGCTGACACACTCTGTTTCGGCCTGAATATAGTCCAGTATGTGCACGAATCTCTTTTGTGTATTGTGTATTTAGTGCATTTGAATTTAAATAACCTGGCTATATGCAAAAAAAATCTAAAGGGCCCTTTTCAACGTTAGAGGTTTTTTTCCTGCTGAGAGCAAACGGTTGTTGGTGAAGTTAACTCGAAGTGACTGCAGCGAGAGGGGAGCTCTGACTATGGACATGACGACGGCGAAAATAGCATAGGCCTATAGCAATAATAATAATAACACGGGCCCTTTTAAGACAGAGTATTCGGGGTAAATAGCTGCACACTAAAAAACAATCAGGATCTTCTGCTCTCTTAATTTCAGTCCAACCGTCTACGACTCGTCTATTAATGTGTATATTCCTGGAGTAACAGGCATTCACTTTATTTTTCTCCATTTGAAGGGATAAATAAATACATTTATTTGAATCCAACAAGGTTTGCGAACGTTTTTTCGGGAGCCTGCTGCGTGTCAAAAATAGCACTATCAGAGTTATTCAGCTCATACTAATGATTATCATACAGTAACAATAAAAGCATATATATATATATATATATATATATATACGAGCCTTAGAAAATACATCATTACAATAATATATAAATACATGAATAGGCCTATATAAATAAACATAGTTACATAATTGCATGAATAAATAATTAAATACATAGGCTGTGTTGTATATGTTGTATGGGACATGAAAGAATGATCAGAAATATCCTTTCCTGCTATAGGCAACATGTTACAAAGTAAATGTAGACCTAATATATCTTATGTTGCTTAGAGGTGTTTTCATTGCACGCGTGTAAGACGTCGTAGGCCTACCAGCCAAAGCTTCGAAAGTTTGAAGACAACACTAAATACATTCCATTTCATGGAAAAAAAATGTCTTTATAAATGACACATTAAAACATCATGTTTTTGATTATTTATCACATCAAAAGAAGCACTACAATTCATAATCGATGGGGAATTGACTAAATTATTGGAGCCATTGAAGTCTCAAATTATTTGTAGCATACATCTACAATTTAATTTAAACGACACAGCCAGCATTTCAATTGTTTTATTGTGTATTTTGTGTACATTTACGTTACACTGACGCACATATCCAAACGACCAGGGGATGTGTCGCTCCACACATTTAGATTACGGCAGGCGAAAAAAACAAAAAGTTGCAGACGGGTCACTGTGTGGTGGGCCTTTACTTTATTACGATCCCTTCCTCGCGCCAGAGACCTGGCCCCACGGAAGTCATCTTTTAGACAGATGAGAACTACAAACAGCACCTCGTGACTAAAAAAACGTCGAGTAACCCGCCAAACTGTCAAAACATGTTTTTACTTTATATCCAGAGAGAGAGAGAGAGAGAGAGAGAGAGAGAGAGAGAGAGAGAGAGAGAGAGAGAGAGAGAGAGAGAGAGAGAGAGAGAGAGAGAGAGAGAGAGAGAGAGAGAGGCGGGTGGGTAAAGGGTTTTACGCGTGCGCTGGGATTCCTGCAAGGCTTGTAATGGTGGGTGTCAGACATATGGCTTCCGGAGTTAGTATTATCTATCAACCTACACTTATTCAAACCATGCAATACAATTAGAAATGCCGTTATAGGCCTACAACAACAAACGTTGTGTCTAAACTAAAAAGCCAACATGGGGATGTATTTGTGAATGGAATCTAACGTTTCAAACAACTTCCAGCCACTATATGGCCCTAGTCTAAACAGCCAACAGCCTGATTCTGTTAAAAAAAAGGAACACATAGTCACCGGACTATTTACATGGCATGTGGACGTTTGCATTATTGTAGCATAGGCCTAACTTGAGTGGTGAAACGAACAGATAGGAGGAGCAGAGGCTATACTGCCTACCGTGTTCTCACGTTTAGAAAAGCCTTTTTTCTCCGCGTTCACCAGTTGATTGTCTGGTAACAGACAGAGCCGAGAGGGACCGTGAAGGGGATGGTGTGTGTGCGTGTGCCTGTGCGTGTGTATCCGTGTATCTGTTCTTGTGTGTAAGTGTGTGTGTGTGTGTGTGTGTGTGTGTGTGTGTGTGTGTGTGTGTGTGTGTGTGTGTGTGTGTGTGTGTGTGTGTGTGTGTGTGTGTGTGTGTGTGTGTATCTGTACGTGTGTGTTTGGGGGGGGGGGGGGGGCGTTGGTGGAGGCCCAACCAACAAGAATCCTATACGAGAGGGCTTCTTCCTCCATCGCTACCCCGCTGGGCCGGGACGGACGAAGTGCGATCCCCGCCCTATAGCGCGAGCAGTCCGGCACAGAAACACAATGCGACATCAATTAAACGCAGTTCTGCTGCGATTTACTGCAATACGTGATCATTTGGTGGCCGTTCTTCATGCACGTATAAGCTCTTGTATAAATTGCGCTGGGCCAACGCACGATCGCTCCGTGCAACGTTGTTTTTGTTGTTTTTTAAATGCTTGTGGTTATGGTGGAAGAATGCCTCTCAAAACGTTGCCCAGGTTAGTCAAAATAAGTGTTTTGGAGTTAAACTGTTGCATTGTTAACATTATCCCACGGTCGAGGAGGACGATCGGTTTGGAGAAAAAAAAAAAAGAATGAATCCACGACGGAACACGTTGAATATGATTAACCTGGTAAACAGTTTGAGTGCAGCGATAGATCTATGGGCATTGGGCAACATAAGGGAGCCTCGGACAAATCAAACATTTTAAAGTCAACTTAAAGACAGTTACATTCATACAACAGGGCCAGTCTTCATCCCACACAGTCAACAAGTAGGCCTATAGGTTCGCCTCTGTCCTGGTTGCGGGCGTAAATACGACAAGCTGGATAGACATTAGTGGACACATTTGGCCACAAGCCCCCCTCTTAAACATATTTTCACACAGGGCTACAAGTTCACCCCAATTATATCGCCCTGCTCATGCATTACAGCCTACAAGGAGATCAATTATATATTTCGCTCAGCGAGCGTTTTCAATGAGCAGACGGTCGGTAGGTGATCTTTACCACGACTTCACCTTTCATGGTAGGACTAGTGCGAAATCTGATCAGTAAAGCGACTGATCGAGGGGCCACGAGACCCTCAGAGACCAGACCCTCGCCCAACAAAGACAGTGGTTCGCAAGATTAAAATTGATGGTTGAAACAAACCTTTATTTTAGGCACCAATCACTTTTAAGAAAATAATTTGAGTAATAAAATAAATAGGACATTTTCGAATTAAACCAGGGGCGAATTGAGATATGAGTTCATAATTGGGAATATTCTGAATAAAACTTGGCCAAATTTCAATATTTAATATTTGATATAGACTTAATAGGCCTATGAGAAAAATATGGGTTCAGTAGGTTATCACCAAAATGTTTAGTAGGAAAATGTAGAACGAATTAGACCTGATCTTTATGTTTTTTCTCTCCAATTTTCCATATCTTCAGCTCCTAGGGGATTTTAAAAAGACAGGGTTTATACAAAAACCACGCGGCTGTAATATATTCCTCTCCTAGTTTCTCAGGGGGTTAATTCTTAAAATTATACTAAAAATGTTATTGCATAATGACAGTGGGAATAAACGTTTTTGTTCTGCGTTAGATTTGTGTTTTGGTAAACAACAAACTAAAAAATTTTCTTCTTGGCGTCTTGTCTCGCCGTTGCAGGATCGCACGCACGCACACACACACACACACACACACACACACACACACACACACACACACACACACACACACACACGCACTCACGCACAGACACACGCACAGACACACGCACACACACACACACACCCTCTCTCCGTCTCTCCTCTCTGTCCACGCTTCGGCGTCAACCTGCGGGTGCGTGTGTGTGAGTGTTTCTAAAAGAGAGAAATATAAAGATAAACAGGGTTGCTTTATTTAATTGGCTGGTGACCACCTGGAGTTCCAATATTTCCAATGGCTGGTTTGAGACTCTTCAGTAACAGAACAAATACATAACTGGTGATTTGTAGCGCTAATCTGAAATGTATGAAATAATTGAATTTGTGTAATTGCTGTTTAATGCCGTCCTTAACGTTACTGCCTTTTGTCTGATGTGTGCTTATCTTTGGCTAATAAAGAAATAATAAAATTGAATTGTCTTTTCTTAACAAACTATTCTCATTTATGCTTCAAATACAGCCACACTTACTCACAAACCCCCTCCCCCCAACACACACACACACACACACACACACACATACACACACACACACACACACACACACACACACACACACACACACACACACACACACACACACACACACACACACACACACACACACACACACACACATACACACACAAACTACACCACACACACAAACAGATACACACACAAACACACCCACAACCACACACATTCACAAAGACAAACACACTCAAGTCCGGACACACGGTCTACCGGTGTATATTAGCATAAGTCTGCAACACTATTAAAGACATTTATCCTTATGATAGGGGGACCTGCAGGTGTGTGTGTGTGATATTACGTGGCAGGAAATATCACTCTGTCTGCTTCCTTGCGTACAAACACACGGCCTCTCTCCCTATCTGTGTGTGTGTGTGTGTGTGTCTCTCCCATTCACACACACAATCCAGCAGCAACGGTAGGCCTGAGCTCTACTGGGAGTTGATGGACCCAGGGCTGACAGCAGTGGCAGTCTGCGCTCTTTAGTGTGTGTGTATGT
>NC_079429.1:12601110-12606110 GCF_026213295.1 Gadus chalcogrammus
TGGGTGAGCCTACACGGTTTCATATATATTGATGCACATTTTAACATGTCCTGGCACTGTAGGGACTATTTAATCACCCCAGTGTGTTTCTCCGCAGCCTTCCACGCCTATGGGAAGCCCTTCAAGGCGGTGGTGGAGACCAGGTGAGTCTGGTTCTATAGACAACTGGGCCTCATGGCCGCTCCGTCGGATAAGCCACATTCAAATGAGAAAGAAGGAAGAAGCGGTTCATGGCCTAATCGCTCAATTTCCTCTTTCTCTCTCGCTGTCTCTCTCCAGCATGATAGGCCTGATGTTGGGAACCTGCATTGCCTTCTATGTCGTCATCGCTGACCTGGGCTCCAATTTCTTTGCGCAGCTCTTGGGTTTACAGGTTTGGCAGAGTCGTCGCTCTTGTGACTGTTGTTTAACGAGAACAATCCTCGCTATAAACGTACAATGTGTGTCAGTCATTTATTTCCGCACATTCATACTAGAGGCGCGCACACACACACACACACACACACACACACACACACACACGCACACACGGTTAGTATCACATGAAGCAAAATCAAGAAATGAATCCTAGGGTTGAAGGAATTTATCAGACTTCAAATCCCTGTTCAAATAGGAGACATTCAAATTCAATGCAAACATAAAATCCTGTTTCAGATATGGGGACTACATCTGAAATGTCACTCTCTATCAAAACAATCCAGGGCAGGACATTTGATAAGGTGTTTGACTCCCAGCCGAAAGATTGTGGGATCGATTCCCCCTATGTCTCCAGTTCACCTGTAGGAATCCTTCAACACGATGCCCCAACCCTTCCTCATGAATTAGTTGTATTTGCTTTGGAGGCGTGCTAAATGACTGAATCGTAACCAGCATCTCATCAACGTCCTTTCAATGATCTGTCTTTTTCTTCTTCATATTTTGGTGCAGTATGTAGTGTTTAGTTGCATGTAGCGGAACAATCTTAACAGAAAAGGAATTTAATGATTTAAAGGGTTTTTAATTTGTGTATAATTCCAACTAAATAAGAATCAGGGTTTAAGTTGCCAATGAATGAGCCTTTTATATCTACATTGGTAGCAGGTCATTTACGGTGGAGCCCGCCATGTTGCACCACCTTGTTTCTACAGTAGCCCAGAACGGACTAACGGCTAACTAAAGTTACCTAGGGTTACACAGACAAACTTAACTAAATACTAATTGTGACTCTATCAAGGAGCCTCATCACAAGTCACTTGGCACTCGATGCCATCATAAACGAAAAAAAATTGTAATACCTACTGGCACATTAAAGGGACAATAAAGGCCAGTCCTTTGTCATTGGAAGGGGAGAGGTGGTTGCAATCCTACTGGTGTTATTTAATATATATTTTTAATTCCACTCTAAGGCGACATTTGAGTGTCCCGAAAGGCCAGGCCTAAATAAATCAAATTAATCAGTAGTCATATTAATATAGTAGTACCAACTGTTGTCTTCTCCTTACATATTTCCCATAATGCTCTCTGTGTGGCGTGCAGGTGACGGGCGGCTTCCGGGTGCTGTTGCTGATCGCCGTGTCGCTGTTCATCGTGCTGCCCCTCAGCCTGCAGAGGAACCTGATGTCCTCCATACAGTCCTTCTCCGCCATGGCCCTCATGTTCTACACCCTCTTCATGTTCACGGTGAGCTCAGACAGACCACCCACACCCACCCTCCACTCATTCCTGCACCAACCGGCTTGACCAGCACAGCGGGTTCTGTGCCGCGTATGCAAAGTAGTGACGTAGAGTTGAGTAGTTAGCTGAATGCCTCAAGCTTTTTAGAGCTCTAATTTGAGTGTAGTTTGTTCGAAATGTCCTCAGTCCGCTATTAGTGTAATGCTCTGGTATGATAATGTAGTTTCAGACCACTCCAGGCTCGTTTCTGACCAATCAGGGTAGCTCTTCCCTGATTGGTTCAAGGAATCCATATTGCCTGTCAATCATAGGTGCATGGACACAGCACTTTTCTATATCTATCTTCTGCTCTTTACTGCTCTCTTTACAACTCTCTAATCTTACCTACATAGGCTTTCAGGAAAAGGAAGGTTGTTCTTTTTTAACAGCAACGCTTTGGAAATTCGGTGCCAAAAATCCCATTTCATTTCTCAGTTTGGTTGACATTTACTGCGTTGTACATTTAGGACATTATCATTTGAAATATAACCGTTTTTTATGACGCTTGATGCTGTCATGTTCATCGCACCTGTTCCACTGAGAAGAAATAGAGAATATAATGCGCTTTAAATCACACTGGACCTATCTTGTCGGGGTTGTATCCACAGCGAATGCATTACACCCGAGATACAGTAGTACCGACACTGTCCCTTGATGAACGTAGAACATCATGACCCATAAAGCCCGCCCTACTATGTCCCTGCTAAACCGTCGTCCCCTGATGCTACTGTACACTGTATACGACATGGTCCTCTCCTACTGGAAACCTGTGGACATCATGTACATAACCAGACTCCACTGAAAAGTCATGACGTGTAAGGCTAGATTTGCATCCTCCAACATCTGCATCCCGTTGTTCACCTACAGAGTGAGTCATAATGGCGTATTGACGAGTCCCGTTGTATATTATCCAAGGAGAGGTGTATCATGTTGACTTATGCAGACAATGTCGTTCGAATTTGCTCACACTTTAAAACAAACACTCCCCAACGTTAGGACAAAAGGACAGTTGTGTACACTCGACACACAACTTCAACTAATCAGTTGAACAACCAACGCCCAAACGTTAGTTTAAACGTTGTTTGTCGTGCAACAATGCAAAACCTGGCCCTCAAGATGATTTGAAATGTGCTGCCAATGTTTTATTCCTGTTGTTGCAACGCTGGTTTCAAGCGGTCGTGAACAGTCAATGCTGTGGCGGTCTGAGCACTTTAACCCGGCTGCAGTGCTGTGGACCTCCCTGGGAGTCCCGGGTGTGCAGACCCCACCTGCGGGCCGGGACTCTAGGAGCACCATGTAGTCCGTACCACTAACCCTCTAACCGTGACGTTATCTCCTTCCCTCCCTCCCTTTTCCTCTTGTCTTTTGCTGGATGTCTTCCTTTCCTTCTTGTTTGTACTTGTTCTCCCCTTTTCTGTCTTTGTTTTTTCATTTTTTTATTTTCCCTGATGTATTTGTTCTCCCTCTCTCCTTCTCCTCTCCTTTTCCCTTTCGTTCCTTCCCTCTAAACTTCATTGATTCCCTTCCCCCCCTCTTCCTTTATGCCCGTCCACTTCCCATTCTGCCCTTCCTACTCTCCCCACCTTTTTGTCCCTCCTCCCCTGCCCTATGTCTTCCCTGTCCCTGGCTCCCTGCTGCCGCTGTCGTGTTCCCCCCGGGCCGTAGATAGTGCTGTCGTCCCTGCGCTACGGCTTAGTTTCTGGCTCCTGGGTGGAGCACGTCCACCTGTGGAGGCTCAAGGGAGTCATTCAGTGCCTGCCCATTATTGCCACCACCTTCTGCTGTCACCCGTAAGTAACCCCATCACCAGCACCCCCACCCAACTCCCTCCGAACCCGACAACGGGTGGAGGTTGAGTGTGGGGCGGTACAACAGTCCGATGGTGACGGTCTTACGGCTGCCTCGTATGTTTGACTTGGACTTCCTCCTTTTTAATTCATTATAGTCTTTCATCAGAAGTGTGGCTGTGTGTGTGTGTGCGTGCTCGAGGAGTGTGTATGCGTGTGTGTGTGTGTGTGTGTGTGTGTGTGTGTGTGTGTGTGTGTGTGTGTGCAGAATCTTAAAGCTATGTGTGTGGTGTCCGAGGGGCATTGAGTTTGGACCGTGGGGACCGGGGCTCGCCTCGACCCGAGGCTGAGGGAGCTGGTGGAGGATGCTATCGGGGTTCTGCAGAAGTGCTACAGGGTCGGACCTGCCCAGGGCGGGAGAGAGAGAGACGGGACACCCACATGCTATCAAAAACCCTGGTGGAAAAAGCACTGCTCGTGTTTGACACAAAGAATTGAGATTATTATTCGAATAATTCAGTTTCCACTAGTTTTGAGTCCACACTGAGTTGACCTCAGTCATCCTTGTTGTCGACCTGGGGTTTTTTATCAGCATGGAGTTTCCTTCCCTTATGCCTTGTTTTTCTCCCCTTCTTCATACAAAGAAAAAGCAGTTCTGTCTCTCCCTCGTTTTTTCTCTCGTTCCCGTCCTTCGTCGCGTGCGTCGTCAAGGCCCGAGCTCCGGCCTGTTCTCCTCCTCGTCCTCGTCCTCCTCCTCCTCCTTCTCCTCTGCCGCCACGTCGCCCCCGTTCCTCCCTTCCTCCCACGACGTCCCGGTCCGGTCTGATCCATAACTGCCCACCCCCTCCATCCCTCCCTCCCCTCCCCTCCCCTCCTCTCCTCTCCCCCAGATCGTGGTGTCCTCGTTCAAACATGAGCTGCTTGGTGGCTCGTGGCTGGAGCAGGTCAGTTTGGTGCGTTGGGAGGGAGTGTTTCGCTGCCTCCCCATCTGCGCGATGGCCTTCTCCTGTCAGTCGTAAGTAGCACCCCCCCCCCCCCCCCACCCACCCACCTTGCCGCGCCCGGCTCCCCCCAGCACCCTGCTACCACAAATTTAAGCTAACCCTCAAACGAGACACAGAACAACGACCTGGGAGGGGTCCACTCCTCAGATTGTGTCAGGCCTTTGGGTGTTCTCTTTAATGAGTGACACAGGAAACAGTCCTATTTATAGTCTCATTTCCGAAATGTACAGGAAATGTTGCAATCCTTGCATGGCCGTCGGTTTGATACCGCGTCGGAGAGATTGGACTGATGAGTTGTAAACTCCCACAGATCAGGGTTCGAGGGTGAGGATGATGCATGAGGGAAATCAAGAGCGATGTTAAGCAATGGGCTGATTAATCACCCCCCCCCCCCCCCCCCCCCCCCACAGGTCCACTGCTAAGCTACTCACTTCGCAGGCCTGCTCACTTACACACAGTGGCTTCTTCCTCTGTTCTACTGTCGTCATCGTAGGAGACAGAATCTCTCTCTTTTCCT
>NC_079429.1:12608610-12676110 GCF_026213295.1 Gadus chalcogrammus
AAGGTGGTCACCACCTTCTACATCACCGTGAGTGAAGGGGAAACGCGGTGGCGGCGAAGGCTGCTAAGAGATTCAAACTATGATATCAGCATCGATCAGTGTCAGCGCTCGCCTCATAGGATATTCTGCTCTTTCTTCACACGCACACTATACACACGCACACACTTTACACACACACTACACACACTACACACTACAGGTGGGCTTCTTCGGCTACGTGAGCTTCACGGAGAACATCGCGGGCAACGTGCTGATGAACTTCCCGTCCAACCCGGTGACGGGGATGATCCGCGTGGGCTTCATGATGTCCGTGGCGGTGGGCTTCCCCATGATGATCCTGCCCTGCCGCCAGGCCATCAACACCATGCTGTTTGAGCAGCAGGTCCGCCGAGCACACACACACACACACACTCACACTCACATGTGCGCGCCATGCCCCTCATTATGCTAACGGAGGACCAGCCAACCAGAGCTCACCATCTGGTGTAGGAGGGGGTATTCTTGAGACGCCCCACCAAAAGGATCCGGGTTCGAACCCCAATGGCTGACCCGGCCCCCCCCCCCCAAATCCACATGTCGGTGCAATTGAAAGATATCACTCAAATCGCTTCAAACGACCGCGTGGGCTCAACGACTGAAGAGTAAATGTCCCTCCCCCTCTCCCTGTGTCCCCCTGTCTCTCTCTCTCTCTCCTTGGTTCCCACCCTCAGCAGAAGGACGGGACGTTCGCCTCGGGGGGCTACATGCCCCCTCTGCGCTTCAAGGCCATCACCCTGGCCATCGTGTTCGGGACCATGATGGGGGGCATCCTCATCCCCAATGGTGAGTGTGTGTGTCTGTGTGTGTGTGTGTGTGTGTGTGTGTGTGTGTGTGTGTGTGTGAAAGATGGAGACAGAGGTCAGGTGTGTGTCGATGAAGTCATGGTACCTATTGATGTCCAGTGGTTTGATGTGTGCATTTAGATATTAAACTCTGTTCCAATCCTGTGTGTGTCTGTGTGCGCACGCTTGTGTGTGTGTATTCTGGAGGGTCTTAGGGTTGCATGTGTTCTTTTATGTCGGCAGTACAGTGGAGTTTACGAGGTGTGTGAATATGACTTTATGACTCAGTGACTGTCACAGTCTAACACAGTCCTTAAATCACGCCCCCAACTTTTATCCCCTTTTAGACGAGCGGACGGGAAGATAGGGCTATTATTCACACACACACACACACACACACACACACACACACACACACACACACACACACACACACACACACACACACACACACACACACACACACACACACACACACACACACACACACACACACACACACGGCCATTCTATTTACGCACTCATTCTCTCCCCCTCCACTCTTTCTCTCCTCACTCCCATTCTTCTTTCCTTCAGCTTCTATCTCTCCCAGCTCTGTCCATATCTCTCCCTCCCTCCCTCTCTTGCTCGCTCTCTCATTGTGGCTTACACTCTACCTCTCTCTCTGTCTGTCTCCTGCATGACAGATTAGGTTAGAGTTGATGTTTTATTCATTCTTTCTATAGCAAGGCTGTTTGTTTGCATTTTGATTGAATGAACACACTTGTGCACAAGCACAGACTCACACCACGGCGCACACACTAACACACACACACACACACACACACGATGACAAGACAGCGGGAGGGTGTGTGTTACCCAGGCGTCGGACGGCGTGCGCACTCTTAGGGCGTCTAATCAGACTAATAGAGAGAGAGGAGAGGCCGTGCTGGGGCCCTCGGGAACGCACGCACTAAATCTGAGGGAGACAATATGGTCTCAGTCCCTCAGGATGAAGTACAGCAGGGACCCAGGCGCTCTGCCCAGCCTGACACACACGCACACAGGATTCAAAAGGGGGGTGTGTGTGAGAGAGGGACCTGGATCAGGGATTGTGGTTCAGGAGCACTGAGCCGGTGGCTCGTATGTACAGAGTCACAGACAATGCAGCGGATGTCATGTGAGGGCTGAGCTTGGTGTTGTCATTGTTTAGCGTTGTTGCTTTTATTAAAAAAAGTGTGTGTGGTATGCGGTACAGTAGTATTGACTGGAGATCACGTTAGCCTTGATGTTTTTTGACCCCTTTCTGTCTCATGCCTCACCCTGTCCCTCCCTCTGTCTCTCCGTCTCTCCTGATCTCTCTCTCAGTGGAGACCATCCTGGGCTTGACGGGCGCCACCATGGGCAGCATGATCTGCTTCATTTGCCCCGCTCTGATTTACAGGAAGATCCAGAAGAACAGCCTCATCGCTCAGGTGATGCACTGACCCCCCACACCTGCTCCGAGCGGGGCCGTTTGTAGAACTGAATGAAGAAGAGGCTTGGATAGCGTTTTAAGGTCTCTCTCTGTCTCTCTTCTCCTAACCCTACAGCTGGTGTTGTGGGTGGGTCTGGGCATCCTCATCATCAGCACCTTCACCACCTTGTCCATCTCCAGCAGTAGCGTCACCCCCAGGGTCCAACCCCCGCCCCCTCCGGCTGCAGACAAGAACAGGGTGCTGCTCCCAGTCCTGCCCAAGCTCAACGGTAGTGTGTGTGTGTGTGTGTGTGTGTGTGTGTGTGTGTGTGTGTGTGTGTGTGTGTGTGTGTGTGTGTGTGTGTGTGTGTGTGTGTGTGTGTGTGTGTGTGTGTGTGTGTGTGTGTGTGTGTGTGTGCGTGTCATGTGCTACGTAGACGAAAGACGAAAGTGCTCACCCAACGAGCCGTGGAAACATTTAACCCCAAAACCATGGGCAAAGGGGTGTGTGTGGTGTGTGTGTGTGTGTGTGTGTGCCGGGGGTGTGTGTCCACCCCAGCCGCCGGTAGCGGGAAGGCTGCCGGTCAGAAAGACTTCGCGGGCAAAGTCATCGTCGTGACGAGGAGTCGGACGTCTTTACTGCCGCTCGTATCTCCTGAGGAAGGAGCGGCTACACTTTAACAGGCTCCAGAGATAAGGAGCACGGGGGGGCCGGGGTGGGCTGGGGGGGGGGGGGGGGGCCGGGGGGGCCGGTGGGGGGGCAAGGAGAGTAAAACAAAAGAGAAGGGGAAAAAATGCAGACAAAGGGTGTCTGCATTTTATTGAGAGGAAAGACGGACAGACAGGCAGTCGTGTGAGGCGGAGAGACAGACGGGCCGCCGGCAGATAACCCCTCGATGGTATCTGGGCGCGCGGCGGCGGCAGTGGCTGACGGTGATGGAGCGGGAGTGATGCCCTTCAGACACCAGCGCCTTCATCTCGTCTCCTCCTCCCGCCTCCGTCTCATAAGCTGGGACGCGCACACACACGCGCGCGCACGCCTGCGCTTACACGCACATGCGAATAAACACACATACATTGCGCATACACACACACACACACATGAGTACACATACCCAAATGTATACAAACGCAAATAAACACAACCACATATACACCTGCATACATACACGCATGAACACACGCATGCATACACACACACAGGCAGATATACACGCGCACGCACACATGCATGCACACATGAACACATACGCACGCAAACATACGCACGCACACGCAATCACACACATACACTCATGCACATTCATAGACACAAGCATATACACAGGCAAGCATACATGCAGACACACACACAAATGCACACACAAATACACACAAACACACACACTATTGTCTCCAACTGATCCCCATTCACTTGGAGCCTTCATATGTGCCCCTCCCCCCCTCCTCATATCCTCCCACCTCTATGAAATGCCAGCTCCATCTCCTCAAACTGAAGGACGGACGGGAAGGGACTCAGAGGGTCTGTGGGGCTTTGGTGTGTGTGTGTGTGTGTGTGTGTGTGTGTGTGTGTGTGTGTGTGTGTGTGTGTGTGTGTGTGTGTGTGTGTGTGTGTGTGTGTGTGTGTGTGTGTGTGTGTGTGTGTGTGTGTGTGTGTGTGTGTCCCAGTAATTAATTCACCCCACCAAATCTTCTATTTTCAATGTTAAATCCTTGTTAAAACATATTTTCTACCTTCACTTTACCCCCCCCCCTCCCACCTTTTGTTCTTTACTTCCGTTCTGTCCTCTGTTTCCGTTTGCTCTTCTATTCCCTCCATCTTTCCATTGTGGCTGACATGTGACAAACCTCAACGCCTGCATCCTGTTGTTGTGGTGGCACAACAGCCACCATACACTCCCCCAGACTGACACACATACCCTTTTCCCAGCCCTTTCTCCTCATCTCTCTCTGCATCTTTCTCTCTATTTTTGTCTCCGGTTGTTTCCCCTTATCACTTCTGTTGGTGTCGTTTAATTTATTTGCCGTTTATTTCATGTCACACGTTTAGTGTAAAGGGTGTGCTGCCACCTGGTGGAGACTCAAAATACTCGAGGCACAATGCAACAAATTGAGTCCCAATAATGCCCAAGGGCGATGTGCAGCACATTTTGTATTGCACGATTAAAAGATAGAAACTTTAACCAAACTCACCCTTTCCAATTATCTTAACACTGCATGATTAGTGAAGATGTTCTTAGTATAATAATCCTCCCTTTGTAAATGATGAGGGTAAGCGTTAGCGACCACAGAAGGGGACTATAAGCGCCGGTGTCGGGCTCTCTTTCAGGAGAGGGCGCCCTGGTGCAGAACCCCGCCGAGTCCCAGGCCGCGGTGAGGGACCTGGTCGAAGGGGTGCAGCGGGAGGGGGCCGACCCGCCCCAGATCAAAGGGCCCGTGGAGCTGCCCGAGAGGAAGAGGAAGGAGGAGGAGGTGCAGCTGGACCGGCCCGAAGCGGGTACGTCTCCCCCGGGACCCCTGCCAATGATAGTGTCCCTGGTGCTCGAGCTTCCAGAAAGGGACCTTTTTTTAGTGTTAAGAGTTATTCGGTTATTTTTAAGTGGTTCATTCTGATTTTGTTTTTATTTATTTTTGAATGGCTTCTTTTATTCAATTTTATTCATTTAGGCAAAGCGTGCACGGTTTATGATTAAAGTAATGGATCCTACACTACGGTTTCGACCTTCATGACTTCTTTTTATTTGGTAAACTCCAAGTTGTTGTATGGTTTACTGTGAACTGTACACGATATCCTTGCACTTGGACAAAAGTCGACACCTCGGCTCGAATATTAAAGGAATTTAATAGAATTAATGTTTTCAGCTCGATTTTCCCCCAGAGCCGTTAACATCCTCTCTCTCTGTGGCTCCCCGTGGGCCCTCTCTGCACACATGGTTAGGTTCAATTAAATGCTCTTCATGGCTCTTTAAATGACCCGTGAGATTGGAAGTTAAGACCTTATTAGCAGCCGCACAACTCAGCGCAGGTGACCGCAGAGAATCCTCAGAAATGCCGAGGGTTGCGGGTTCCAGTCTTGCAGTGGGGTGATGTCACTTCCTGTTTGTGTATGTGTCACTCTCTGCACCCATTATGTATAAAATGCATAGTAGCGGCAACTATGAGAATGTAGTTCTATTGTCTTTACTAGATAGGAGGCTCTTTTATCCAAGCCAACTTGGAGTACAATGGAGATTTAAATCCGGAGCAGGTATGGAGGCTGGGGCATCTCGCCCGAGGATGCCTACAGGTAGACTATGAACGTGTGGGTCCAACCCAGTATCTTTTACCCCTCCCCTGCCCCGCCCCCTCAGGTGTGGCTGTGCCAGAGGGCGACGCCCACCGCCACGAGCCGCCCATCCCCCACGACGAGGTGCAGGTGGACAACAGGAAGAACAAAGCCGAGATGGAGGAGAACCAAAAGCTGCCGGTCGCTCCTCCTGCTGACGGAGGAGGAGGAGAAGGAGGAGGACAGGAAGGAGGGGCGGAGCCTCAGAAGGAGGGGGCGCCAGGCCAGGCTGCGGTGAAGGCGGACACGGGGGATAAGGGGCAAGGCGGGGGAGCGGAGAAGCTGACTGAGGAGCAGCAGAACCCCGCTGTCGTGGTCGTGAAGAAGGAGGTGAAGGACATGGGCGGGGCCGAGGTCCCGTCCAATGAGGTGCTGGACGCGGGGAAGGGGGCGGAGCTTCCGTCGCTGGAGGAAAGAGACGCCCCGGCTCCCGGGAAGGACGCCCTGGCGGAGAAGGCCCCGGAGAAGGCGTCGGAGAAGGCGTCGGTGGAGGCGGGAAAAGCTCCTGACGCCATTGTGAAACGTGAGTGAAACACTAATGCTACTTCTTTTTCTGGTTCTACCACGACGTGGACGAATAAACCGCCCAGGAGAGTGGCACACTCAATGAAGGAGCTAACTCACACTCCAGCGGCCTTAAGATGGGCAGGAACAAACCGAGGGCCTGACCGAAGGTAGGCTTATCTGTGGACAATCTGCGGACGTCTGGCCGAGAAAAAAAATGAGGTTTGCGTCATGGTAAAGGTTTTTATTAAAAGAGGGGGGCTTCTATCGCAAGCCGTGCGCGCAGGTGCACGGGAATGTATTTGAATCCTTATCTCGGACGTTACCCCCTCTGCAGCGGACCGATGCCATAGTGGGAGTGATCCAACGCAGTGAGACCCATACCTGATAGTCCACTGCATGTACAGCAGTATTATTCGTACTCTTGGAGGTTTGACCCGCCTTGGTGTTTTCATCTGCTCCTTCAGCTCCACCCGCGGACGGAGCGGAGCACCCGCCCGCCGCCAACGCCCCTCCAGCTGCCGACGGCAACGGGGGAGAGGACAAGATGGAGGGTAAGAGAGGGACACGTGTTGGTGGGTGGGGTTGGTTAGTAACGGAGCATCTGGAGATGTGCTGCAATGGACCGGAATAGCCCTGTACAACCTCCTTGAGTACTTCTAGAATCACCCCCTCACTGGAAATGTTCTACCAGCTAGTGTTCTACTTTTAGTAGTGTAGTGTTATCATACTAGTATAAGTAGTACAAGTCTTTGGATGGAGCACACGCTTCACATCAGATCTTGATTCATCGTTCATTCACTCATCAGTAAAAGTTTCTTAAATACCACATCCAGTGTTGAATTGAAACCGTCTTTCATGCAGATTTTTATAAGGGTCAATAAGGTTTCCTGATGCTATTACTTTGTGATTGATCTCTGTATCGCTCTTTACTCACCTCTTTTTGTTTTATCACAAACTGCATTCTCTACTGCTCTGGCTGAATCCATCAACTCTTTTCCATTTTAAAGACGAATAAGTATTGGGAACAGATTATCCTGGCCACGCTAGACCAATTTGCAATTCCATTTTAGTCAGGAACGTTTTCGATTTCCTGGTGGCGAAAAATGCCTCCAGACGCAATTGGATAGAACGCCAACCAATCAGAGCAATGAACAGTGTGACACAGCAGCGACCATCTTGGTTGTTTAATGAAAATGCCCTTAACGGAGCTCCAATTGGGCGGTACTTTATACAGTCATCGTATTAGTCCCGCCTCCTATTAGATAAACCGTTGTGATTGACCTAACTCACAAATTGGTCTGGTTCTCAGGCCAGGAACGGATGCTTTGTAAATGTCCTTGAGTTTTACTCTCCTCTTTTTGTATTTATGAATCTTTTTTCTTCCACCATTGCTCCTTTTCTCTGTCTTTCTCTCTGCTGGGCTTCCTCACAGTGATAAAAAAGCTGGTCGCAGGTATGAACTTTGACCTTTCCCTGCCGCTTTGCCTAAACCTTGTCTGTTTGTCTGTCTGTCTTTCGTGTACCATTTAGGTTCTCTCCGCAAGTATACGCTTCAAGCGTACATGATCTAGAAAGTGGACTTTCACACCACTAGTCATCCGTGCTAACCTAGTCCGGTGTAGTTTGTGTCAATAAACGCCTCTTGTTTGTCCGGGTCTGACATGACAGGTGTTATGTATCATAACTCTAATTTGGGTTTGTGTCCTTGTGTGGGCTTGAATCAAAGATGAAAAACTAATTTTAATAAATGGTTAATTAACTATTTCAATGCAATTAATTTAACCTCATTAATTAAACTTGGAAGCTGGCCTTGCTGCCTTCATATGGGATCAAAATGGCTTTCTGGGGTTCCACCAGCCCTTTCATCACGTCTATGTAACGTTTCTAACAGGTCAGGTCCTTTCTGAGCGGATTTAATGTATGCATCGCTCTCTCTGACCGCGTCCCCCATGCAGAGGGCCAGAACGACCACGCTGTGCTGCTGCAGGTCATCAAGGAGCAGCAGGAGACACAGAAACGCCTGCTTGACCAGCAGGCCAAGCTGCTGGCCGTCATAGAGGAACAACACAAGGAGATCCATCAGATTCTGCCTGCAGGTGAGCGCACACAGACACAGACACAGACACAGACACACACAGACACAGACACAGACACACACAGACACGTATACAATGTCAAATAAATGACATGAAGCCGAGAGAAAGTGCAGGGACGCTCGTGCGTTGTATTATATCAAGCGTCGTTCTTCTTCTTGTAAAAGGCGTTGCAGCAGACGGAGAAGCTGACAAAAGCGTCCAGGCAAACGCCCAAGGGGACATGGAGGCGGCAGCAGCCAAGCCAAAGGACTCAGCTCTGGCTGCGGGCCTCAAGCAGCCGGGGGGAGCTGGAGCTGGAGCTGCTGATGGAGCACCACAGGCAGCGGGAGCGGCAGGGTCTGAGCTTCACCTTGTTCCCCAGAACCAAGCACAGGCTGGGGATAAGAACGCCAAGCTCCAGCCAGCCGCTAACGCCGCCGTGGTTCCTGGGGTCCACAAGGCCGGGGGGGAGGCCCTCGTCGCCAAGGGGCCGGGGGTAGCGGCGGCGGCGGCGGTAGTAGCAGTAGTAGCACCAGCCGGCAACGAGGAGCGGGAGCTGGGCGCCAGGGGCGTGCCGCTGGGACAGAGGAGGCGAGGGGACGACGGGCCCGCGGCCAAGAACGACGGGGTCGCCCTGCCCGAGGAGGAGGGGCAGATTGGGAAAGAGTTGGAGAAGGACAGCGTGGAGACCCTGGAGGTGGAGAAGGAGAGGATCGAGAAGGAGGTGCAGGCACGGGTGGAGAAGGAGCGCTTGGAGAGGGAGAAGAGGGAGCGGCTGGCCAAAGAGGAGCTCGAGAGGGTCGAGCAGGAGAAGGAGAAGCTGGCCAAGGAGAAGGCCGCCAGAGAGACGGCCGAGAGAGAGCAGAAGGAGAGACGGGAGAAGATGAGGATAGAGCAGGATCAGATAGAGCAGGCGCGGAGGGAGGAGGAGAGCCTGCAGCAGGAGCTGCAGAAGATGGACAGTGAAATAAACGCACGGGCACTGGAAGAGGAAGAGGCGAAGCAGCAGCAGCAGCAGGCGAGGCAGGCCCAGCTGGAGGCGGCGCAGGAGCTCGAGGACAACGAGATCGACGAGCCCGTCAAGAAGGGAGGGCGAGACCTCAAAGTGAGGCTGGAGGAGAGGGAAGACCGGGCCGTCGACGCCGCCGCCGCCGCCCCTCACTCCCAGGAGAAAGACACAGACCTGAGGAGGAGACGTCGGGATGTGGACTCCCTGGGGCCCGGGCTGGAGCCTCTGCTGGAGCTAGGGGGGGCGGACCTGCACGCCGCCCTGGAGGGACAGCTACTGGGCGGGGCCCTGGTGCACAGCAGGGGGATCAAACAGGCCGCCGAGGCCGAGAAAGAAATATGAAAGGCACAGAGTGCCGTGGGCCGGTGACAGCGTATTGAACCACATGCTGAACACATTCCTCTGTGACTCGTCACTGCCTTCAGAGACTCAACAGATGATGGGTTGGTTCTGATTTCCCCCCCCACCCAACCCCTAAGCGTTGTCTCTGTGGAGGTGGTTGTTCTTCTAAAAGAGACTCCTAGACCAGCAGGGAACTGTACAGATTCTCAGACGGAGAGGAACCAAGCACCATAGCCCCTGCCCAATACGATCGACAACCCTCCCAAGTACATAGATAAATGTATATAACAAAGATATGGGTGTAAGTTTAAAGTGACTGCCGAAAAGCACCTACAGTCCCTTCCATGTTCAGGGTACAATGTTGATGAAACACACACACACACACACACACAGACCAGAACAGGCTGTCATTGTGATACATTTATAGTCTTTATGGCTACCAAAGATGCCTAAGAGCTTATTAATTTGGAATTGAGAAAGATTACACAATATACTGTAAAGAGAAATTATATTCATTCCACATTCTTTGCTTTGATCATGTATATCGTGCTAGTCCTAGTTCCAAAGTCTTTATAAAATTCCTATTTTTATGTATATAATAACTTATTTTGTACTTGAGTCAACATTTTGTGTAGGATAAGCTGTACATCTATGCAAAGTAAATCCCTCAGAGGGTTTTTAAGAGCATAACTATCCAATGATTCACTTATTGTTTGCTTTTTGTGAAGGCTTTTGTGTTTGCCAAATCAGATCTTTTGTGTTTATGACCCTGTTTGAAATGTATATATTGCAATTCTCAAATGTGTAGAACTGAGCATTTGTTCATTAGAAATCTATTTATGATTCCTACACAGGCTGTTCTTTGTGTTCGGTAATGTCTATGTTGAAGTGTATTAACGTTTAGGATTTTGAGCGGATAAACAAAAACGACCATGCCTCAGACTATTGCATCACTTTTTCTTGTAAACCTAATTGTTGGAAGTTTACAAACAATAACATTTCTCAAACGTTTACTTCAGTGCCTTATGGTTAATTATGTGAACTGGCAACTGTCTCCATCCCTTTACAGGACTGTTGCTAATACAGTTAAAGGTAATATTTAATATTTTTCTGGAGAGAACTCTGCTTTGCCCTAATGCTGTTTCAATGAACATGTTTCTGATGACCTATTTTTCAACATTTTGTATTCGCTGGGAATAAAATTCAAGGCAAATTTCATTGTTTTGTTTTACAATGAATGTTTAGATGATACATATATCGAACTTTTGATTTCCTGATATATACACTCTATAATAGGAAACAACCATCCTCAACATGTCATCTTTATTTTAATATCCATTACAAATCATTATACAGTAACTTTCAGGCATTGTAGGCTATATGGTAGCTGATCCAGTGCGTGGACAATGTCCCGAAAGCGTGCTATTTCGCTGCTTTCTTGGCCTGTAAAAGAGAATCGTCTATTTATATGACATGATCAATATCACATTATTAACAACTGTGTATTTGGCTTGGAATCGTACTCACTGCGTTCAGGAAGCATGCCTTGAGCGCCTGAAATTCCTTCACACAGAGATCCTTCTGCAGCTCCTGTTTACCTATGGTTGTAGCTGTGACACATTTCCCATAAGCCGATGCCTGAAAGACACGGGAAGGTGAGTCATTGATCATTCTTTGCAGGACTTTGGCCAACTTTATACTTCAAGTCATACCAAGAAAGCTATGACTTTGAAACAAATGCAATGCATTAAGGACAATGTAGCTCTTTGACAAAGGTCAGCAAGTGTGCGTCCTACATCCCTCGGTTCTTACCTCTCCCGGACATTGAGCCAATATCTCGGGGAAACGTCTTAACTTTTCACGGCTTCGGGTCCACACATTTGTCCCAGACATCTTGGTGGTTCACTGACTCTTGGAAGCAGCAATTGGTGGTACTTGTGGACAATCACCGACTGCATCAACAACGTCTAGTTGAGTATAATATACAGTAAAACATGTTCGATTCGGAATAATGTATTTTATGTCCTAAAATAGTTCTTATTCAATCCATCAGTATAACCTCCTATATGTTTAATGGGCAACGCCATGTTGTTGATCCTGTGTGAACGTCAGCAGAGCGTCATTTAGAGAGATACGATTTGCCTGTTATTCCTTCAATCAAGGGGCGACGTCCGTTCTCCTCACGTTGATTCGATGGTTATCAAAATGACCCAAAAGGCGAGAGCCAATGGCATTATAGGTTTAACTGCCATGTGATTTACAAACTGTCAATTTTGAGCCCGCCTCCTTACCCCAGAGCGATGTGGAAGATGAGTGGCCTCCTGCTGTCTAGATTGCAACATCATGGCAACATTTATGGAACGCGTTGCATTTGTTCCCAAAGTAGGTGCTATGTTACTCAACTGTTGTCTCTTTACTTTAATTGTATGGTTTGACAATCAAGAAACCGCTTTTGATTGGCTGGGTTGTAGCCATCAGTGTCCAGCTAACCAAGCTAGCCGCTAGCTTAGCATACAACACTATTGGGAACTTTGGCATGACAGCTTGTTTGGTTACTAACAGTGTGTTACATGCAATGGGTCCCCGAGTGTATTTTAGCTCTAGCTAGCTTCAGCGTAACAATCCTACCATCCGATATGTCTGTTTTGACACTTTTCAACCTAGAAAAAAAATGAGCTCTAACTATGTACCCCTATGTCGCCCTCTTCAAGATGCCCACCCTGATGAAGGCCACAGCAGATGATGAAAACCCCTGCCCAGGCTACTTATTTCAGGAAATAGGAAGTATCCTTTGCCAGTTTATATGGTCAAAGTCACAGTATGTTTCACGGTCTCTGTATAAAGCACACAGAAATGCTCTCTATTGACACAATTGAGTCCCATGTTGTTGTTTTTCATACCTGTATCAGTTGACTGTTTCAGCTTATCAAGTTGAAGCTGCCTACAAGAATATATAATATGTCTTATTACCAGAAGTATTTCGGTTCCTTGCAACATTTAGCTGTGAGGGCAGTTACAATAAGGATACCCTCAACATGTGTAAAATCAAAATCTTTATCTAATGAAATCTTTCATTAGATAGATATGATGAGTTATCACCCACAAACATGTATTTAGATGGTGTTATTCTTGTTTTACTGTAACAAGATAACTGTTTGCTCTCTTTTTCCAGTAGTCAGATAATATTAGCGGAGGTTAATTTGCTGCCGTCTAGTCTGTCCTACCGTTGTGTTCTTAACCGTCCAATGACTGTAGAAATCTCCCATGAGTCTGCAGGATCTGGTCAGTTTTTGTTGGAGTATCTTCTAGACCGACTGCGGGTCGACTCCTGTCACGTCAAAATTAAGGTGAAATCACTAACTGTTTGTGAGAGTATAAAGAGATTATAAAACATGAGGCTATAGTATGCGCGTTATGGATACCTTCACGAAAATCATGGGGAATATTACCCAATATTGATAAATAGCATGATATGCTTATTAATTCGGAATACTACACATTAATCATCAGTCTGAGGGTCCTAACCTCGATGTTTATGGATATTTAATGTATGGTATCCGACTAAAATGAGAATTATTAATTTATAACCTCATATTTTGATTATTTTAAGGGAATATCTTCTCATCGTAATTAATGTAGACTATAAAACTTAGAATCATGTCTTTATCAATATCTTCGTTTCAAAACGATACCAAGCCATTCCAAAAATATGAACTGCTATTGAAATATCGCCCATCCTTACTCGGAACGTGATATTGGATTGTTTGAATGCCGTACAATACATACCATTTAACGTCATAGCAGTGAAGCGTTTGTGTGTGCTCAGACTAACCGCTTCTGCGTCTGTTTGTGTCAGGTGTTGAAGATCTTCGTCCATCTCTGTGCTCATGGCTCGCATCACTTCCTCACTGAGCTCAGAAGAAACTCCACCTTCATCCAACAGGCGTCAGGTGAGAGGAGCTGTCTCTCTCCACAAACTCACTCCCACTATGTCTCAGTGTCTATATATAGGTGCCAAATATAAAAAATCTTTAACATATTACAACGAATAAATATGGGTCATACACATAGTAAGATAGTGGATAATATACAGTTAAGTAGTAGTACCTGTACATTGTCTTACTAGTAAAGCTATAGAAATAAAAACCACGCCATGAGGGATAGTGAAAGAAGAGAGTGGTGCTACCTTCTGGATGTTAACAGTATTCTTCCTCCTCTGTCCTCAGTATACAGTGGTCCGGCGGACCCCATCCATGGCACTGCCCTCTTCCAGAAAGTCAGGAACACAGCGCAGGTTGGCTATATATTGTGGTTGTTTTCCTTAACAAAAAACTCCTGTTGCACATTACGTATAAAATACACACGCACACGCACACACACACGCGCCTGTAAAGTTAGATATATACTAAAGTAAATGCTGTGTTTTCACAGGAAGTGGGCAGATTGCTCTTCACAGACACGATCTTGGAAAAGACCCCAGGCGGCTGCATAGCTGCTCAGACGACAGGTGAGGGGTACCGTCTGACCTGGACGTTATTTGTTGTTTGAGACAGCAAACAGAAAGAGACCGCAAACAGTGCCTCTTTACCGTCTCCTACCGATACTTCCTAAGATGCAAATTGTGTGTGTGTGTGTGTGTGTGTTCAGGAATGGGATCTGAGGCGACCCACAGGACGGCCATGCAGGGGTTCGGATGTAGCCCAGGGAAGCAGGGGGCAGGTGCGTCTGTCTTCAAAAGTGACCGCATTTGGTGATCTTAAGCTTTGCTAAAACTTGCAAATACTTAAGGTCGGCCACACAAGGCCTAGGCACTAGCCATGGTTCAGCCTGACCCACGCCCTTGGGTGAAGCACCTCACCCCACCCGCCCATGGGTGACTCTTCAGTTTTCACTTCCTTCCTCTCTGAGTGATCCGGATAGAGAAAGCGGTTGGGTTGTTGTAATGAGTGGTAACCGTTAACAACACGCCCACCCCACCCCACCCCTCCCCACCCCTCCCCCAGTGTCAAGCAGCAGCAGCCTTCTGGATAAGCTCCAGCACGCCGCCGGGGTGGTGGCGAGCGCCGTCCTCCCTCCGCACGAGCAACAGGGCATCCGTCTCCATGACAACCACTACCGCGCGGCGGCGGCGCCCCCAACGCCCATAGAGGTGGCGGTGGCGGCGTGTGCATACGACCTACCTCCGCGCGGAAACACAGGTTGGCTATGGCTCCGACTGCAAGAAGCACTTTACATTGATCCGTATATAAATACCCTTAAACGCCCTGTGATGAAATGTGACTTTGATGAAACGTGTGAAAGAATGACATAACAACATGAAAGATAAACAGAAAAACGTAAATAAAACTCATTTAACGTGTACATTGAAACAGCAGGGAGTGCCCCATTACGGCTGGTCAATAACGGATTCGGTGAAAAGTCATTCTCCGCCTCCGTCCTCTTTCTTTCGACCCTTGTAGGTACCAAGAGGTGCCCCGGCCAGGTGGGCGGCGGCTGGGAGGAAATAGACAGCAGCAACGGCTCCTCGCACAACTCCTCTCAGGGCCTCGCAGCCAACGGCCAGGCCTCGTTTGGCAGGAGCAGCAAGTCAGGGGGGACCGGCAGCCAATCGGCTGGCAGTAGAGAGAGCAGTGGGGACCTCTCGGAGAGGTGGGCTGCTGGGTATGCCTCCTGGCTTTTTTATGGTGTGTGGTTTCCTTTATGTTGCAGCACTTCCCTTATATAGCAACACTTGTTCCTCCAGGGTGGAGGCCATGCAGCTAGGGGACTGTGGCCAGGAGATGGCGCTGATCAGCAGGCTGACCGAAGGCTCCAAGGTCTTCCTAACCAGAGAGGAGAGCCAGTACTTTATCAAAGAGTAGGAGCATTAGAGAATTGAGTTCTACTATGCTAGTTCTGCCCGACTCCTGTTTTTTGTGTATATTCCTCACTCTTTAGGGGATTTTACTGGTTTTCATTGATTGCACAATGTAACATTGTCCTATATCGGTCTTGTGTGTCTTCTTGTCTGTAGGTGCGCAACACTAAACTGCGAGGTCGTGGTGGAGCTCCTCTCAAGGCAACTCCAGGAAAACTCCCACACTGTCCAAATGGTAACATGAGCCTAAGCTCTGTGTGCGAGATTTATTTTTGTACCCTTGACTCGCAACACAGCCATAACATTTGTGTTTCTTCTCCTGGCCACCAGAGGGCGCTGTGTGCGGTGGCCTGCCTCCTCACCTGTGACCTCCTTTCTCTGGAGCAAATCTTTGGAGCTACGCGCCACCGGCTCGGCAAGCTGAGCGAGGGTCCTCAGGGATCGTTGACTAACAAAGCCACCAAGGTAGCCGAGTCGTGTCCACACGTTAACACAAAACAGGACCAGCTGGTTAAAGCACCTTCAGACTGTTCTAAGCCTTCTCTGTGTGATTTCTGTGCCAGATATTGCGCCAGCTCGAAGCCATGCTGGGCGGGACCGGGCGTGTCCTCAGACCGGAAGTGGTAGCCAGCGACCACTTGGCCTCAGATGACCAGCCCTTTAACGCGACGTACCCAGTGGCTCCTCCACCCCTTGCGCCCAGCCTCTCCGCCGGGCTCTCCAGCCTCCGCAGCTACCAAGAGACCCCGCTGATGTCCCCAAAGCCCTCCATGGACGTCACCGACTGCCCGTCCCCTTCCGGTCGAGAAGAGGACCAGAACGGTTCCTCGGTCCACGACCACGGAGAGGCTCCCCCGAGTGCCTCAGAAGAGTCGGGTGACAGCCAGGCAGAGGCTGCCAGGACTAGCGAGGCAAAGGGGAACTCGGTTGGGGAAAGCAGCCAACGTCCTGGCGGCTGGGAGTCTCTATCCGATTCGGAGCCATCGTGCGTGGGAAGGCTCTCGCTGTTCAGAGGCATGGAGCTGGTGGTGAGGGGGGGCGCCTCCACCTCCTCACCCCAAACAGACCTGACGGATGCATCCAGTCTCAGCCATGTTGGAGGAAACCCAACCGCAGATCACCCTTTACTAAACTCTGGAGGTTCCTGTTTTGGTAAAAACAGCAGCGTTGCGACCCCAAGCAGCCAGACAGTATCAGCCTTTTCCTTCCTTAACTGTTGACGAAGGTCACAGTCTGGATGGTTAAGTTATGTCAATCAAGTCCTTATTCAGTATGAACAGGTATGATACAGGTATGAGCAGATAAAGGTCTGACACTACGCTAGATGTCTTTGCATTTCCAATGCAAGTATCTGATGTTAAAAGCCATAACTATATTAATTTTTCTGCTCATGAATTCATGATCCATAGAGTAAAGCTATAAGAATTGGGTCAACCTCCCCTTGAATTAACGTTCTAACTCTACAATGCTTATTTAAAGTAACAAATCTGATTTACTACTCTTTATGAGCTAATAGAAACACTAGAGAACCTAGGAACTGCATAATTACTTAAATCTGGTATGGGGGCATCCCCTAGTAGTATATACTAGTTAATGCGACTAGGTATGAACCAGACTCGGCTCTGGAAGGATATGAGTGTGTGCTGGATAGGTCATGCTGTGGCCTCTCTTGCTGTCCACAGTTGGTCCACTTAAGACCATGCACTATCACTTAACATTGGCAAGTCATCCACAAATCCGCAGAGTGGAGGACCCTCTGGCGCCATGCAGTGCAGTGCAAGGCACTGTGGGCTTGAACTCTGTGCAGTGTTATATAAGTTCTACAGGTGACCGAGGTTATGCCTCCGGTTTGTTGCAGGAAGCTAGATCTCTTCAGTGCAGGACAGTCATTCTTGATTCACATGTTTACATAACATTCATTTTTATCAAAAATTCTACAGTATGAAGTGTCTGTTAAAGTGTCTGATAAAGTTTGTTTTGTTTTTTGTAGGTACGAAAGAGTAATGAGTCAGTGAGGTTTTATTTCTATGCTATTTATACCATCATGTTGAATCCTGTCCACAAATGGAATGCATAGGGCATATCGGTGCTTGGTAACAAGTTGGAAAAATATTAGATGAAAAAAAGTGATAAAAAAATATATTGATCTGGAACCGGATCGGCTTAGATCAAATAACACCAGCTTTGAGTATCAAAGACAAGAATGGAAAGCTATATAGGATTCCTTGCCTATTAAGACGCTGTTTGAATTAATTGGATATGAACTGCAGAATGCATCCCAAATTCTGCTTGAAATAACAAATGGTACGAATAGTGTGACTGCTATTAAAAGACAATAAAACAACCTTCAGTGTACTCACCCACACACACTTGGCTTTTATTGGGTCAAACTTTCAAAATTTGAATTCATTTTGATTGAGCATTTGAATATGGAAAAAGGAACAAAGCATAAAAATGAACAGACATAAATCCTGATTTAACTTAATGAACACAGTGTCTTGGTCATACCACACAGGCCATGGAGCAGTAGGTAAAACAAACTTTCAATCAACTGCTTTGTTTAATTTTTTTAACCTTGTACATACATATATGTGCATAAAGAAAAAAAAACATAACTTTACAAACGGAACTGAAGAGTTGTATGGAGCACCAAGTTCTCTTGTGCATCTCCCTGGCAGTGTCTCACCTACAGGAATTCACTCCAAGGAGCCTATAAATAGCCAGGGTCTTATGTGAAGCAGCGTCTCAGTGGCGACCAATCTTCTCCGTTACCATCAAGCCGCACCAAACCACGCTTTCAAATATTACTTTTAATCACTTTGGTTATCTATCCACAAATACACACACACAAAGAGTTCAGAACTCGATGGGGGGGTTTTCCTTACAAAGAGCAAAAGCTGATTTTGAGTTGGCCTTCCGTTACCAGTCGGTGTGAGGTGAGTCGGATGCATGGACCTTGTAAACTTGCTGCACATGGAAAACACTGGACGACTCGCGTCTTGAGTAAACAAGAAGAAAGACTGGATAAAGTGTTTCGCTTTGTGTAGCACTTTGATCACACACACCTCTCATCGTCATCTTTTCAATTAGCACCAATGAAATGTTTGCACGACAACACTTGCATGTAAAAGAGAATGTTGCCCTCTTCCTAAAGTGCCTGAAGTACATACATACGGTACATACATACTGACACCACACACAGAACTACAGTGGATGGGCTATGGAAAAGGCAGGTATTCCATATGATCTCCCCCCCCCGCCCCCCGGGCCCACCATCCAAACACACACACACACACATAAACACGCACTCTCTCTGCTTGCCCTATGATTGCTGGTTGCAAGGCGGGACCAGCCAGGTCAGGTTCTGATGGGCCAGGAACAGTAAGGTGGGGAGAGCGCGGGGTCAGAGGGCGGGACGTCACCGCCGTCACGTGGAGTCCGGCAGAGCTCTGATCTGCATGCTGCTGAAGTGAGCCTCCCTCAGTAGTCTGTTGATGTGGTGGTAGGAGACACCAGCAACGCCGGTGCTGCTGCTACTGCCGCTGCCGTTGCCATGGAAACCCTGCAGTGAGGCGCTGGCAGAATCTTCGGGCTGGGGGCTGAGGGAGCTCGGGCCGCGCGTGCATAGACTGGTGCCGGCTAAGGTACCCCTCTCCGGACTACTGACCCCACCGCTGCTGTCGCTGCTGGATGACTGCTGCGGACAACCAAGAGGAAGGGAGACGCGTGACATCGGGAGGGTGGCACCCGCGACGGATTAGCCTGCTAGTTTAGATAGGCACTGCAGCATGCGTGAAGAGATTTGACCCCGGAGCGGTGCTTAAAAATGTCAGATATTCATCCATGTTTCTATTTATTGAGATCTGAGTTGAGGCAGTTGAGGGACAACCATTTGCATGTCCCTCAATGGCAGCCAAGCCAACCTATAATTTCAACTACTTCTGCAGCTGAACCCCAACATAAATTGAGTATTTAGAGAAAAAGAGGTAATTGATCAAAAGTCTGATCTATCAATGGAGGCACAGAGTAAAAAATGACGGCATTGATCCAATGAACCCAAGATGGGCCCTGAACCATTTTTTCAGCTTACCTCTGAATCCCAGACGTCTCTCCCCAGGTCCGAGACTATCAGGTCATGTCCCCCTCCTGACCTCTTGGCGTTGGGGTTCAGCTGTTGGCCCTCCTCGCTGTCAGAACCACGGCGACGCTTCCTGTGCGTTTTAAACAACAACAAAGACAATGAACCGAGAGAAAAATACCAACATCGCTACCGCCAGTGAATTATCAGAAACACTCATTATCAGCAATGGATATTGACTATTGATGAGGCCACATAGAAAAATGTCTGATGATACTGAAGCAAAAAGCAGAACATAAGGCTCAGCGTTCATGGTTACGTTACGTTACCTGTTTTCGGTCAACATTTTAGGCGAGTCTCGACGGACTAGCAATATCTCGGGGAAACAGACGACAGTACCAGGGCTGGGCAAGATGACGATGTAACCGCTCCGTAGATCGTCCAACACAGATGTGACATTAACTACAGCTTGGCACTATAACCATCTCAGCTCGCTATGGCTACACTCGGCTAGTAGGGTTCGGGTCCAGCCTTACCGAAGCAGTCCCGTCACCAAAATAAAGATATCCCAACGAACTGGCAAATCTAAATCTAAAGACAGCGTGTCCTCCGAAGCTATGACATTAGCAAGGGACGATGGGGACTCCGAAACCTAGCTTCTCCCTGGTTATGCAACGATATCTCGAAAAAACTCCAGTCATGACAGGAGCGGTGACAAGCTATCAAGCTAACATGGCTAACTTGAAAGCCACAACGGGACCAATCCTAGTATATCAACCTTCCGCTTTCGTATCGCCCTTCGTCTCTCGATGTATCTATATGTAATGGAAACTAACTCTACCAATGGCTAAATTATCCCCGCAACAGCCTGGACCACTCGGTGAGTTTGTCAACTTAGCGGCGGCCGGGAATCATAGAAGTATGAAGACCGCTCACTTTTTCCTAAGTTAACGCCGCTGACTAGAATAGCTTCTGGTTGGTAACCGTCTGCTGCGCAGCTGCTGCTGTTTACACGACGCTGCGTAACCTGACGTCACATTCAATGCGGAAATTGTGTCGGCATGTCAACAAGTATGCATAGATATACAACTGCACTCATATTAGGCTAGTTCATTCAATGATATCTTTAAATATCGTGCGAAGAAACAATCTTATGCGAATCTCCAATATTATTGCTTTTATTATTGGGCGTTCTTTTTTGAATACAAAAAGAACGCCCAATAATAAAAGCAATAATATTGGAGATCTAAGAGAGGAATAAAGACTCCTGCCTTAAGGGTGAGAAAGAGCTAGATATTTGAAGTACTTAGAAGGTGCTCAGGGGTAGAGCAGATCATCTGGGACCTGGAAGGCTTGATCGCCAGCTCCTCCCAGCTAATTGTCGTGGTGCCCCTGAGCAAGACAACCTATCTACAACTGCAAGATGGACACTGCAGTCGATATGGGAAAGTTCATATGAAGAGGTTATTTGAGGCACCCATAGTAAAGCGCTATGAGTTGCCTAAGATTAAAATAGTGGATTTAAAGTAGGCCTATGTTAATCAAGAATATGTTTTTCATGGTTATTTTAAGTATGGATGGATGTTTTAGTAAGTGCACACTTTTGTTTCTCACTTTGTTTTGTTTGTTTGTCAGACAATAACCGATGTGATTGGCAACTGCTTGTTTGAAATACAGCACTGCCAGTGGAAGGGTTGTGTCATGCATGTCTCCAGCCTCCTGGAAGAGCTCCTTATCCTCCTACAGAGGATAGGGAGAGATATGCTTAGATGCGATCAATTTGTCAATAAATGCCATAGCAATGTCCAGATGCACAGAGGGGATTTTTGAATAATTGGACCTGGATTTCATTCCCATGACCCTGTCACATGCTTTGATGTAATTTCTCTAAGAAGTCCATCACCATAGGGATAGATGTTGGTCCCTTCAGTCGCAAGAGGGGCTGATTTAGTCAAACTGACCCACAGGGGAAATTACATGGAACCTTCTATGCTTAATGCAAGCATAGCCGATGAGATTGTTACTCATCTGCTAAAAGGAAGACAGAAAGATAGAATAGAGGGGCTCCAGAACATTTTGTGTTTTTCATTTGTATTTCCTATATGCCAGAAGGCTCACATTTCACACATAAACCCGTTTGGATTTTGCTTTTTGATTGAGAAATAAGTCTATTTTTATCAGGTAATGCTTTCCAGGAAAGACGAAGGGGAAGGACTTTCCCAAAACATGCTCTACCATTCTACCTAATTGCACCCTGCTGCGATAGCCCCAACCCAACCAAGCCTCCCAAACTCACAAGATTGGCTCCACAGTCCAACCTTCAGACTTGATCAATACAGTTGGTTGTGCAGTTTATAAGGAAGGAGAACTTGCAATTACATGGTCTTGCCTTTGCCCAGACTCTTAGACTGCCATGATCCACTATGCCTGTTCCAACCAACTACATTTATTTAATCGAATTCTACAGAATATAAATTGGGTTACTGAAAGTCATTGATTCGACAAATAAAAATACGAGAATGTATAAAGAAATACTATTTTATTCATTTGGTTGTGATAAATGACATGTGAAACAATACAAAGGAACTATACATTAAAAACATTTTTACATAAAATACGTTTTATTTCAAGGTTCTTAAATACTTTGTAGTGCCTGAATTAAGTGTATTGTACTACTGTAGTTCGCTACATGTCATGCTTATTTGACAAAAAATAATTATCCCATCCTGTTTTTTAGACGGTTCCTTATTCTTACAGCAAGATCCTTCAGCGGTAAGTAATTGATTTTCAGCAAATTGCAAAGAACAGATCAGGTATCTGCCCCAACAGATTTGGTTTCTCTGTACCACAACCCAGCCACTTTTGACGACTGAAGACACAATACCTGTCTGGATGATCAAACCTTCGGTCTCTCCTGGCTTCACTCCAACAATGGTTACATATATAAAATGCTGTTATGCCATTGTTTTAATACGTGGCAGAGTCACACGCTGATTGCTCTTCTGCAGAATTAGTATAAAATGTAATTTTGACAAATTAGATTGGTATTGTGAAGTCATTGCAGTGGTTTAATCACCCACAGTTATTGTCCTTTAAACACTATAGTCATATGTGTTTGTGAAGAATGAATATGTCCCAGTCATATAGTCATCATCCGACTAACAGAAAATATTTTGGCTTGCAGCAGTACTCACCCATGTCCTGATTGTGTAACATTGTGGATTTTTACATCCAACATATAAAAGATAGGCAAATACATCTTTCATAAGGCACATTATCAATGTCATGTATATTTCTGTCTTTTATCCATTGCTGTTGGTCGATGTTTTTAATAAATAAATGGAATGTTTTGTGCTTTTATTGAGTACAGTGAGTTTGAAAATAGAGAGAGATGGAGAGAACCTCGCTTTAAGACTGCGGTTGTTTCTTATCTCAAACATAACCGGCCTCTGTTTTACCATTTCTCTCAGCTCCTTCTCGCTGGTCCTGGACCAAATCAACCACTATCTCTTCATGGCCTCTCAAAGTGGCCCCTCCTTCGTCTGAAGGTTTTGTCCTACGCTCCGTGACATCCTGACGTTCGGCCGGTTGAGCTTCGCCCTCGGGGTGGTCCGAGCGCTTCATGCAGGGGGACCACCTCTTGGCAGGGCGCACCAGGCCCAGAAAGAGGGCGCCCAGTCCCATGCCCGCGGCACACGAGTAGAACGCAGAGCCGTAGTTCTGCGTCTTATCCACGAAGAAACCTAGGATGGGTCACGTGATTAATAAACAATCTTTTTATTTCCTTAAGCAGACGCTTTGATCCAAAGCTGTTTACGGCGATATACAGGTGGGATAGATTTAGGCTAACCCATCTGAAAGCTGTTTAATCTCTACACTGTCCGCAGCCTACCTGTAGTCTTCCCAATCCACCCTACCTGCTATCGAATAACCTGCATCTGAATACACTGCAATAAGACAATTCTGATAAAACCATCTGCTAATTGTTAAAGGAGTCCCCAGGCGATTTTTAACCCCATTATTCTTTCCCTGAGGGTCACCCCATGTTGAGGGAAACTAAAAAACAGACACAAGTTGGTACCTTGCGAGACAGCACCAGATGAGTGCAGATGCACAGCCACCGGCTATCGGCTAGTATAGGCCTCCTGGATATGTCAACAGGGTAATACTGTTTCGCCACACTATTTGAGTTAAACGAGCGCGGGGATGTCTCGTAAGGAACCAACTCGTGTTACATAGGTCTTGGAATGGTTTTCTGAATGTGTTAGGAGCCCCGAAAGCGGATAAAGGCCTTGCCCCCATAGGTTAGCGTTATAGCTATTCCGCAGCGCCGGCAGCCAGTGCATATCTCTGGCTTGGTCTGATCAATTTTCGTCTGGTTTTTAGCTTCCCTCAACATGGGGTGACCCTCAGGAAACCAACAATGGGGTTAAAAATCAGCAGAATTCTCTTATAATAGTTAAATGTAGTGAAAATATCACTGGCAGTAATCACTTAGTTGTCAGTTTCTTCTGCCATCGGGCGAATTAACACATATGAGATCCGTCCGACCAAATAAGGACATCCCGTCGGCCCTACCTCCCAGCGGCGGGCCGGCCAGCCCGGCGAAGCTCTGGATGAAGACGTAGACCCCGGCCGCCGACGCCATCCTCTGGATGCCCACCACGTCGTCCTCGGCCAACATGGGGATGTGGCTGCACGATATGCAGCCCATGAAGAAGCCGAACCCGGAGCAGCACACGGCCAGGCCGTAGAACTCCCTCACCAGCGCGAAGGCCAGCAGCACCAGCGTCATGCCGACCACACAGCCCAGCAGCACCATGAGCTTCTGCCTCCTGACCCACGGCCGGGACAGCAGCCACCCGGCCGAGAGGCGGCCGACCACCTCGGCCACGGCCATGATGGACAGCATGCAGGAGGCGCGCTCGCGCTCAACGCCGCGACTCACGCTCAGCTCGATGATGTAGAGGGGCGGCGCGAAGAAGCCCAGCGTGGCGCACAGCCCGAAGAGGGAGTAGCAGATGAAGCTGCCCTCGCGCAGGATGGAGAAGTCGAGGAGCTTCGCCTTGGGCCGGGAGACGACTGCCGGCTCGCCTCCGTCCTCCCGCTTCACCTCGTCGTCCGTCCCTAGTTTCTCCTCCTCGTCGCCGCCGGCTGATCGCCTCGCGTCGCTCTCCCAGACTCCCGTCGCTTTTTTCTCGCACGTGTCCTTCATCATCCGGCCCTCAGGCCCCTCCTCCGACGACACGCCAGAGTCGTCGGAGCTGAGCGAGTCTCCGTGGGTCGGCTTCGTGTCCCCGTCGTGCCGGGCCTTCGTCAGGGAGGGGTTCCACTCTGTGGCGGGAGACTCGTCTCGGCTCAGCGCCACCTTCTCTTCCTGCCGGGCGGGCTGGATCACGATGGGCCGGAGCAGAGCCCCGCACAGGATGATGATGCCCTGCAGCGCTCCGATCACCACCATGGTGTGGCGCCAGCCCATGTGATCCCGCAACGCAGAGAAGGCTGCCGGGAGGGGGAGCAGAGGACATGTGTCCTTAAAGCGGCCCTCTAACTAAGTCAAACACAGGAACTGTTTGATCATTATAAAGCAGAACAATAATAATGATAGAAAGGGGAGATAGACTGCTAGATACAGATTGTTCTACAGACAGAAAAGAGACAGATGCCAGAGAAAAACATAATCAGAATGTCTAAACCAGAAAATTTACTTTTTTTAATGCATTAAAAGAAATGCAGGAAAACGCGATCGACTCATCTCCCCATTGTGATGACATTCCCAATCGAGTCGTCTACAAGGCTCCACATGTGGACATGTGGTGCATTGTACCCCACACGTCTCGTCGCCCCCCTCGGGGTCCCCTCAGTGCACTCACCGGGGGCCAGGGCGAACATGGCGACGGACTCCCCGGTGGAAGCCAGTGCCGTGACCAGGGAGCGTCGGCGGTCAAAGTACTGGGATAAGATAGTCACCGTGGGCAGGAAGGTCAGACAGTAGCCCAGGCCTGTAGAGACAAGGACAAAGACTTACAAGTTTTAAACCCAGGCATAAAACAACCGGTGATAACATGGAAACCGCTTCAGGGAAATGTAGAATGAGGAGAGGAACCTCAACCTTTTTGCCGAGCCGTACCTGCAACCATTCCCATAGTGATGTACATCTGAAAGATGGAGGTGGTGAAGGCAGTGGCGATGGTTCCCAGGGAGATGAGGACCCCTCCCAGCATAACAACCGGCTGGAAGCCGAAGCGGTTGGACAGCACCGACGCGAGAGGGGCTGTGGACGAGTTGAAGGGGGTCGGGTTTGCTTACTACCTACAGCAGAGAGGCCAGAAAGCCTCTGTAACGCATTAGCTTCCTTGGATTGCTCTCATTCATACTTAAAGAGTCTGCCAAATGAATGAATGTTGCCTAAATGTAAACAGGAAAACACTCAACTATTTCCCCACCAAGAAAATGTATAGTGTGATTGCATTGAATGTCTTGTCTTTGAGTAACAGTTGCCTTTGAGTATGGTTCACTGCGGTGTGTTTCCATCCTTTCATTAGCAGGAGAGCTGTTTGTCACTTTCACAAGGTAACCAGCCATACTTTTCTTTCTCAAAGCCACTCTCTGACCAACGGCGTTCACTGATGACCTCTGACATCTTTCACACTCACCCATGAAAGTCATGATGAAGACACAGATGGAGAGGACCCAGGAGACCTTGCTGTTGCTCTCCCCAAACTGCTTCACCAGGTCCTGGAGGAAGATGCCGAAGCTCTTGATGGTGCCGTAGGTGAACATCTCGACCAGGAAGAAGGCCACGGCCACCAGCCAGCCCCAGCCACCGTCTGGGATCTCCTGGTACTCGTTGGGGCGGAAGAGGAGGCATCCTCTGAGCCCATGGACAGCCATGGCAGAGGCTGAGCTAAAGAGAGCATAAAGGTGGATTTCGTTTAGAACAGAGTCGGTGTGTGTGTCACTGAACGTGTCAATTTTTTCCTCGTCAGAAAAACAAAAAACAAACACGCTTTGGATTAGTAATATTCATGGCTAACTTTAATAGTGCACAACTTCTCAAAAGGTAAATTAGAAACAGGTTTTTAAAGAGGCGGTTTGATCCAGAATGCACCCTTTAAACTGTTTTCCCGAAGGCTATTACCTGCACATGTAATTACAAGAATCTAAAGCTTTTTCAGTTTTGTGTCCCGGTGCAACCTGATTCTAAAAAACATCTTGTCAACCAAACATAACGCTGTAGCACAGTGATTAACCACCGTTTGGAAATTGACGAAGGGCGCACCAGAGGTTGGCACTTTTAAATTTGAACTGCTCCTATGTTGCAATACTTACGGTAAAATAATAATTTATAATTCACGGTAACATTGATCCCGCCACACTTCCGGAGTTGACGGAGGCAACAACAACTCACTGGAGGACAAGAAGTCCATTTTCAGTGCAAGTCTCTTTACACGTCAGCGTGGCATTTAACACAAAGTATACTAACCAGATGCAGACACGGACATTATAGTTTAGGTACCGGTATTTGCAAAACTATAGCCTAACTAGTTAGATGCTACTGTTTACGTAGTCTAATTTCTTTCGCCATTGTAATTGTTAGTTATTACGTTTTTATTATTCTCACTGTCGAATCCCTACCTTGGTTAGTGGCATGATTAAATTCCATGCCTGCGGATTACCGAAGAAAAGAGATTACCATCAGGATTTACTTGATATCAAGACTACAGCGAAACCACTCCTCAGATCCAACCTCTTGTTAGCCATTAGCCATGCTTCAGCGTATGCGATTGTTTTTCTACAAAACATCTTTGCAAATACATTTCTTGCTCAGTTTACTTTCCCTGATAGTCTTATTTTCTAAATTGACCGTGGGCAGTCTCGGGGCATAATAAATATGATAATATGTAATAATATTTAATTTTATCATATTTAAAGTTCAGTCAGATGCAAACATATTACACGTGGATCTTATTTCGAGTAGGAGCTCACGGAGAGATCATGTTGAAATGTATAGTTATAATACAGAGGCAGACAAAAGAGGAAGGACAGTCACATTCTGGCCCCAATGTTTTAGCCCCTTGACCCGGTCTCTAGGTCTGAAAACGTTTGGTTTTTCAAAATCTTAAAAGCTTATCAGCACTCAGCAGTCCTCTTGCGATGACCACTGCTGGCCGATGGACATTTCGGGAGGCCCCTAAACCCCTTCTGACAGATGACTGGCCTGGCCAATAATCACTGAAGCCAGTAAAGTCTGGTAAGATTATATTTATATAGAACTTCTTCAAACATAAAATTGACAGAAAGGATGAAAAAAAGACTATCATACAATGATCAAAGAACCAGATCATATAGTTATATAAAGGGGAGACTAAAGTACACCAACACTGAACAGATCATCTGACTAAGCAGACCATTGTTCTGGACCAAATTGTAGGAGGAAATATAGGCGACGTTAGGGCTACCACACCATCTACAAGGGATTTAGAGAGTATTTCCAAATGGGTGGTGACTATAATCTGCCCTGGTATTTAAATAAGAATATCCATTGATATGAAAGAACCTGAAGTTTCAGTGTAGAAGTTAAATACCCTTCACATAAAGTTAACGTCGGCCATACATACTTAATCTATGTTTGGTTTACGGCAGTTCCGTCTGCTTTACATCATAAGGAGACTGCATTGTGTGAAGCCTTCGATGTCCACCATGTGGCTTGACTACGACTTCATCGGTTTGTCTGAATGAATCCACTTTAATAAACCAATAATTACACAAATTACTACTTTTGATTCTGTCATTAAGTCCCACCGACCCGAAGTTTGAGCCACAGACAATTAGAGCCATCTGTGACGCGATTATGGTTGACATAGCTCACCGGTTGAGACACAGTTGCCGGGATCGCTCCTCGCCAAGCCGCTGTAAATCCCGCTCTGAGGCGAGGTTAGTAGGCTAGGCTAAGTTGCACGTAATGCCTACATGGTCCTCGGTCTACACTACCTTCTGCGTCTTGGTATTAGTTGTAGTAGGCGCGACTTGTGAGCGATCGGGTTACTATAGATCCTTGTGCCGGGTTTGAATGAGAGAGAGATAGACATTGACTTAGCCGAGAGAGAGAGAGAGAGAGAGAGAGAGCGAGAGAGAGAGAGACAGACAGACAGACAGACAGAAAGACTATTGATTTAGGTGTGTGTGTGTGTGTGTGTGTGTGCGTGTGCGCGTGTGCGCGCACTTAGCCGAGAGAGAGAGAGAGAGGGGGGGTGGGGGGGAGAGACTTGGACGTAAGAGAGAGAGAGAGAGGGGGGGGGGGGGGGGGGGGAGAGAGACTTGGACGCAAGAGAGAGAGATTGAAATTTGTGCTGAAATTTTTCTTTGGCACTAACCAAACAAGAAGGTCAATAACAACAACACGCGACCATAATTGAAAACGGAATTCTGTGAACAGGCTCAACCATCACCCAATTAAACTGGTGCGCGTCCGAGAGAGAGACTATTGACGTCTTTTTTTGAGGGAGAGTTCTTTCTCTTCAAAATAATTGCCTAATTGCACACCTCCTCTACAGTGTACAGTGTATCTTTAGTGTATCTGTTTCTAGGATGCATTGGAATTTTTTAAGCACATTTTAATATTTATATTTTCAGTATTTAATATTCAAATATTTATGCAAATATATTTTGAACATAACGTTTTATACTTTGACCTGCTTTTGCAACGTTAACATTTGTTTTTCATGCATATACAACTTTTTTGAATTTAATTGAAAACAATTGAGGGAGACATATTGGCATGGCCTTTTTTTTAGAGAGAGAAAGAGCGAGGTGAGAGAGTGACTATTGACTTGCCTTTTAAATGTGCGTTGTAAATTCTTAGTACTGCCTGAGAAGCACAGAATAAAGATATGTATTACACAGCATGTTTTTAGCAAGCTAACCTGTCCTAACATATGTTTACAGTAAATGAGGACACTGGCCAAATCGATCCAAAATGATGGTGGGTGTAACTCTTCTCCTCACTGGGGTCCTAGTCTCTGGAATACTGCTGCACAAAGCCAACCAAAACACAGCATATGTATCTACACCCTCGGAAAGGCCCAACTTCATCATCATACTGGCTGATGATATAGGCTGGGGTGACCTGGGGGCCAACCAGCCAGGGCAGAGAGCAAACAACACCCCAAATATAGATCTACTGGCTCTCCAAGGCCTCAGGTATGGTATGGTACACTTCCCCCACTCAGCCCTCACATTTGAATACCCTTCATGGAACTCAGTTCAGTTTATATCTCATTTACATGTAATCGTTGAGTGGGCACTTTTTCATCTAAAGCCACTTATTAAGTGGCGCCAAACAGACAGTTGTAATCGGTATTGTAATACAGCCCAAGAAAACTAAGTGCCATAACTTTATTGTTTTCAACGTATATTCATCAACAGGATAGACTAATTGGCTCTCCATGACAATCATCATTACGATGACAATGTGTGAAAAAAAAATCAAACACAGTAAAACAAAATGTCCCCTCCAGGTTGACAGACTTCCATTCGCCGGCGTCCACCTGCTCTCCGTCCCGCGCCGCCATTCTCACCGCTCGCTACGGCGTCCGGAACGGCGTGACACACAACTTCGCCGTCCGATCGGTGGCGGGCCTGCCCCTGTCTGAGGTGGCGTTGCCACGGTTACTGCAGGAGTCCGGCTACTACACGGCCATGATAGGGAAATGGCACCTGGGTCACTGCGGGCCCTACGCTCCGACGAGCCGAGGTCAGTGGAGGACACTGACCACGAAATCGGGAGTCATTCTCTCAATCCCAACTCTAACTCTGTTTCTCAAATGTCGCCCTACGGGCATGTCCGGTTTTTTGTTAGCTTCGGCGGTACCAAAGAGAGAAAACAATGAAATCATTATCAATCCCTGGTGCTTATTGACTGAGTTTTAGACCATTGGCCTCCTTTACTCTGTTTTGCTCTATGCACATGACTTCCATAAATGATCATGCAAAGGAAGGGACCTTTGAGGGACCTTTCGAATCATTAATATGCGTGTCATAGAGTGTGTCGACCAGTGGGTCAACCAAAAACGCAGAGTGTGTATCTACACTCACGGAAAGGCTTCATCATCATACTAGCTGATCATGGCAGGGTGGGGGTTGACCTGGGGGCCAACCAGCTGGGGCAGAGAGCAAACCACACCCCCAATATTGATCTACAGTCTCTCAAAGGCCTGAGGTCATGACTTCCATACAATAACATGCAGAGGAACATGAGTGACATTTCATATCATTAATATGTGTGTCATAGAGGGGAAGATCAAGATGGAGAACCGCTTCTCCAATAAAAAACTAGTGGCAAAGTAATATTTTTGTCTTGTCGTTGACGCCACAAAGCAGCAGCAGATGGAACGTGTGTAGATCATGTGGTTTGTTCACATTTATTTGTGTGTGTGTCTTCTGTTTTGGGCGGGCGCAGGGTTCGACTACTACTTAGGAATTCCCTACAGTAACGACATGGGCTGTACGGACGTTCCCGGATCTGACCTGCCTCCCAGCCAACCCTGTTCTGCAGGCCCTCAGGGAGAGCCCAGGTAGGACTTCAGCGGCTTCTTTGCGTCATCATCACACGCACACACAGCGATGCTGCCCCAGACAAACCTGGACACTCGACGCTTTGTCAGAAATGTGATACAGGGTCAACACAAATGGTGTAACTTTGGTTCAATTGGTTAAAATGTGCAAATGCCTTGGTTCCAGTGAAACCAACTGCTCTCACCACCTTCTTTTCTGGTTCTTAATTCTAAATCCCATTCAGAAGTGTGGTTACATTTCCCTAAAGTGGATGCGGACCCTGCTCGTTGCCTCAAGTGCAACAAGTCTTTTCATGTAAAAGCCGAAACACAAGCAAAATCCGAAACATTGAGCGAATGTGCATCTCATACAGCTTTCGACAGCCTAGCTCGTAGATGATCTCTGGTTGCCCCATCAGGTACGCTGGCAGCCTATAGCCCATACATGGAGTTAGATTAATAATTGTAATGATTAATTAATGGTTAATGATTAAAACTAACTATTGGCCAATCGCTAATTGTTAAACATTCTATGGCGTTCATAAATTCAATCTTAAATGGTGCTGCTGTTATCACAGTGCATTTTAACACTCCTATTTCTTTGGAGTTGTTGACCAGGGCGATAGAGTTGTTATCTGCTTGGACCCCCCCGGAATGTCAGACCCGTGTCATTAAGGGACAGCTCGTTCCTCCTCCTAAGCCTTGTGTTTCGAAAATATTGTTGATCACATGAGGCTGTTGACTGCAGAGTGGGCCTGCCGCTGTTGGAGAACTGCACCGTTGTGCAACAGCCTCTGGACCTGTGGACTCTCACCCTGCGCTACAGAGACGCAGCTCTGAGGATCATCCACTCTGCCAGGCAAGGCCAGGACCCAACCGCACACATGACAAACACCGTGTTGGGATGAAGTCCCTCGCTTTCTTCCTCCAAACATCGCAACTGAAAAAAGAAACGATCACATATATAATCTTTTCTTTTTTAAGGTTCTCTTAGTAAGATTTGATAGCTTTAGAGAGAGTGACCTGAAAAGAGCAGAAGATAAAACACGTCATTGTTTACATGCAGTACTATATAGAAGCAATATTTGTCATCTTTTTGTAGTTTCCTTTGCATTTCAAAAACCTTTAATTTGTAGGCGGTCAATCTCGTGAATCTTACCTACTACCTACTATTACTACTGTGTGGTTGTAAAATATTGGTCTGAATTTGAAGAAAGGGAGACAGCATTGAGCTTGTTGTAGAACCTGTGCACTCACACACACACACACACACACACACACACACACAAACACACACACACACACACACACACACACACACACACACACACACGTACACACACACACACACACACACACACACACACACACACACACACACATACACGCACACACACGCACAGTGAACCTAAACAGTAGTTCTACTGCCTGCATTCCATAGCACTGTCGCTGCTAAGGTAACTTCCTATCTCCTTTCAATTGTGTGCATAGCACACATTTCTATTGTGACAAAGAAAATGTACACTAAACTTTACAAACTCCGCTGTACGGAAGAGGATTAGGGCCACACCTAAGGAAAGAAAAAAAAAAAAATCTGACTTTTTTCTCAGAATTCTGAGATTAAAGTCAAAACTATTTTTTCTTTTTTAGGCGTGGCCCTAATCCTCTTCTGTCTTCCAAAAGGTGAGTGAAACTGGAACATGTGTTGTTTTGGTGCAAGTTTCACTCACCTTTAGGTCTTCCATTGACGAAGTGGCTTCTTCTTCCTCCTCCTTCTGCATAAAGCAAAGTGTCTCTCCCACAGAGGTTGATCCTTACAGGTACCCGTATTTCTGACTTTAAAATCAGTATTCTGACTTTAATCTCAGAATTCTGAGATTAAAGTCAGAATTCAGATTTTTTTCTCAGAATTCTGAGAATAAAGTCAGATTTTTTATTTTTTTTTATGAGTGGCCCTAATCCTCTTCCGTACCTCTGCGTGACTGTCAGGATTTGCCCTGTCCCTTTTTTTGCCAGACAACGGAAACAGCCGTATTTGCTCTACGTAGCATTGGCCCACATGCATGTGCCCTTAGCCCCGCCCCCGGCGTCCTTCTCAACCAATGAACTTGATGGGGGGCGGGACGTGTATGCGGCGAGCCTGCAGGAGATGGATGATCTGGTTGGGGCGCTAAAGCGAGCGTCGGATGAAACCAACCGTGATAACACGCTCATCTGGTTCACAGGTGAGGTGAGGTGAGGTGAGGTGAGGTGAGGTAGGTAGGTAGGTAGGTAGGTAGGTAGGTAGGTAGGTAGGTAGGTAGGTAGGTAGGTAGGTAGGTAGGTAGGTAGGTAGGTAGGTAGGTAGGTAGGTAGGTAGGTAGGTAGGTAGGTAGGTAGGTAGGTAGGTAGGTGTGTGTGTGTGTGTGTGTGTGTGTGTGTGTGTGTGTGTGTGTGTGTGTGTGTGTGTGTGTGTGTGTGTGTGTGTGTGTGTGTGTGTGTGTGCGCAACAAGGCTGTGTAAGAGTCAATGTGTGTTGCTGTGTGCAGGCGATAACGGCCCCTGGGAGAAGAAGTGTCAGTATGCAGGAAGTGTGGGGCCGTACACTGGGACGTGGCAGACCAGCCGAGGTATGTTTGCCGGTGTCCGGTCAGCACCATCCAAACCTCATCTGACCATGGGAGCTGATTTCTACCCTTTCCAAATCGCCTACCTGTTGCTAACTATAACGAATACACGAGTCGCTTCGCAGACACTTTTAATCCAAAAACATTTGCAGACAATATCATTCCAGATGCATGGCATTAAACTGACCACAGGATCTTAAAATGTAACATCACCATAACATATCACAGAGGGATGCATCCACTACACACTATACCTCTGAGGAATATCTTGTCATTTAAATGACCAAAAAGTATATTCATCCACACCTCAAAGTCAGCTTACACACTTGGGAAGACACAGATGTCTTCCCAAGACTTGCGCAGTGTGTAAGTCTTACACACTCGGCTGTGCTTCAGCGGCGCCGGCGCCGTCATGTGACCCTACGTCGACTGGTTGACCGCTTGGCTGCGTAGCAGGAGGGAACAGGGACTCCACCCATTCAGTCGGCTTGAAGGAACAGAAGGGAACAGATGGACAGAGATGACATGATATCGCAGTGGATTTGATGGCGCATCCATTCAAAGTAAATTTGGGATTTCTGTCGTCAGAAACCCGGAGGGGTTTACCATATCTTCCTCAAGAGGGCCTGTATTAGACAGTAGAGGAAAATCACCGGGAACTCAAAGACCTTTACCACTATCTAACACCACAATATCCCTCCCCCCTCCATTTGTTGAATTTATCTTCATGAATCACGTTATGGTGACCCTGTGTACAGCCTACCTGATGTGATTACCAGGTGGGGGCTCCGCCAAGCAGACCACCTGGGAGGGTGGCCACAGGGTGCCTACGGTGGCCTACTGGCCCAGCAGGATCCCTGCCAACACCAGCAGCCACGCCTTGCTCAGGTAGCGCATTGGGAACCGTAACCTTACTATAACCTCAGCGTAGGGGGCCTGCGTGGGACTGCATAGGAAACGGGTAGATATGAAGGCATGAGTCATTTATCTAATACGAATCCATTCCTAATTCCTCATGTCCTACCCAGTGGGATGGACATCTTCCCAACGCTGCTGTCCATGGCCGGGCTGAAGCCCCCGGTGGACAGACGCTATGACGGCATCGACGCCACGGACGTCCTCCTGAATGGTGACCAGACCGGCCGAGAGGTACACGCACACACACGCACACACAAACACACACGCACACACACGGACACATTCATCACTCTGTGTTTTGAGTTTGGAATTGGAGTATTGTTCTTCTTCGTGGTTATGTAGCAGACACCGATAACCAATGCGTCTTGCAGTAAAAATAGATATAGCATAGAATAGGAGATGCTTAGGGCATCTAGAGGTGAATGTTTGGGATTGAATTTAAAACGAGGTGGGATGGGAGTGGCACAGCCAACCACTGTAAGGGAGGTAAAAGGTATTCATATTTTAAGCAGATTTAGATAAGAAATTCTGGTCGAGCAGGTTGTGTGACTCACGATCCGCCGCTCGCTCTCTGCAGTTCCTCTTCCATCCTAATAGTGGTGCTTCCGGGCTCTTCGGGGACCTGCAGACCATTCGAGCCGGGAAACACAAAGCCTTTTACATTACAGGTGGGCTTCACCATCCATCACAACTTTTTCTTTGCCTCGTTTCATTGTGTGGTTCTTATCGTGACCACTGAGTTAGGAAGCTGATAGTTTCACCGACCAGACCTCAGAAAATGATCTAAAGTCTGATGACGAGCTCAAATCTGGTAGAACATTTAACTTTCTTTCACATCATATTTTCTTTCGACCAATCATGTCGCTTTAGGCGGAATCTGTAAGTGCATCATTGGCGAGCACACACTCAGCCAGGAGTGATCAACTGTAAACCAACAGCAATTTTAAATCAATACAGGCCTGTGTACTGGCCACTCTAGAATTTCCCTCATCTAAATCCCCTCCTGAAAGATTCAGCCACACAACTGTTTTTTAGTAGGGTTTTTTAGTAGGGTATCTCTCTATCAAAACAGGAACTAGGCATAACGGCTGGTAACGCAAGGTGGCCTTCCTTCCTGTGCTATCTCCCCCGCTGAGGTTCTGCTTTGAGATAGGACTGCTGGAACCTGAAATTAGGATGCTGAGGATGCGGAAAAACGTGCATGCATTGCTGTCACACAATTCAACTTTTGTGCGTTGGTCGCATTGTCGCTGAGCCCAGGTTCAGCCGAGGCCTGTGGTGGGGGGAGGGGGACACAGCTGCTGCATGACCCCCCCCTGATCTTTGACCTGGGCGTCGACCAGGCTGAGGCCACGCCCCTGGACGCCGGCGCCCCGGAATACCAGGAAGTGCTGGGCAAAGTCACCAAAGCCAGGGAGGAGCTACTGTGGGACATCGCCACCGACCAATCGGTGTCCGCGGCTGACTACACCCAGGACCAATCAGCGGCGCCGTGCTGCGACCCGCAGCGCGCGTCCTGCCGCTGCCCTGGGCCGGCTGGAGGCTAGGGAAACATGCACATGGGCGCACACACACGCATATACACATGTGAACGCACACGCGCACACACACACACACACACACACACACACACACACACACACACACACACACACACACACACACACACACACACACACACACACACACACACACACACACATACATTCAATGATTTATCATTCATAAATTAATGAATTCATTCATATATTCATTCACAGAGACACACACAAACATATAAACATGTGCACGCACAGTCGCACACACAAACACATTCATTCATTCCTTCATCATTCATAAATTAATGAATATATATTCATTCATATGTTCAAATCACATATACACCCACACAAATATACGTTCATATATACAGGTTGGCTTCACTTTGCATCAGAACTTTATTGTAGTTTTCATTTCTTTATCACTCCGCCTCAGTTAGATCGTGATAGTCCCATACACCAGAGTTCAAGCTCAATCTCACGCTCTCTATCGCTCTCTCTCCCTCCCCTCCCTGACGTGTACACACACACACACACACACACACACGGACAACACAAGGTCCAAAAAAAAAGCGTGTTCATCTTATCTGGGCACACAGGGTCACATAAAACCGATCACACAAGTGCACTAATGCGTCTCGCTGCAGGCTAGGACCAGCCAAGCATAGATACATGTAGACTAAGACACACACGCACGCACACACACACACACAGTATGCCCATGTTTGATTTATTTGTATTAAGTATTTCATGGAACAAATATATTTTATAACAGTTCAGTTTTCAACCCCCCCCCCCCCCCCCCCCCCTGCAAACAACCAACAGAGACCAGAGTGGAAGGCCAATTTCCCGCTTGCAGAGCAAACATTGGTACCTAGTAGGGGGGGAACAACAGTTCACATCTGTCCAAGTCAATATTTGAAGCCCACAAAACAATCTTTTTTTTTGTGTGCGATTTTTTTTTTTCAATCGCTTCATAAGCTAAATCATAATGTGCTTTTGCAATGAATTTGTCAGAATGAATAGCTTTTTAGGTCAAGTTTGGAGCCACAGTAGCCTGCCTGTCAGCAGAATGTGGTAGTAATATCAGTTAGGTATATGCTTTCAAAAGTATTTTTTTGGTTTATCCATTAATTGGCTATTTATTGGTTAGTTAATAAATCAACTCAAAGATCGCTCTAACACTTAACATTGGTATTACTACATTTTCCAATGTTCAACCAAATTTTCAACAAAGCATGAAAAAATAAATATTTGCGTTGCAACCACAGACAATTAAACTCAACATTTCGTCTGCAACATTTGTCTTTTTGCACATTAGCCACATTGTACCAGTCGTGACATATTTGATTTTTTGGCTTTCGCAAAAACAGCTTACAGAGGTTTACACAAGTCAGCCTTCGTTATTCAGCTTGATAGAGCAAAATGTCATTACTTTAGAAGCATTCCTCACTGTCATCCTTGCTTTTTTATGTGACAACTTACATCCTCTATCATAACCCCGGAGCTTTTCACATAATACATATCTGATTTCACAAATGTGAGGGCTTTTGTATTGCTTGGGAACTCAACCTGTCAAACCTTTTTCAGAATGATGAGCATAACGTCATAAAGCCATTGCACCCATCCTATATGTGAACTTTGTACATGTGTTAAAAAGGAAATTGTGCGGTGGTGGTGGTGGGGGGGAATTACTCCTCTTATACCCATACATGTTTGCGAGACCCATATATTATATATATATATACATAGATAGATAGATAGATAGATAGATAGATAGATAGATAGATAGATAGATAGATAGATAGATAGATAGATAGATAGATAGATATAGACGAAAGGGGACTGCTTAATGCATTTAGTTGACAAAAATAGACCCCTCTTTCCTTTTACAGACACAGAGGGGTGCCCATTTCAATTTTAACTCAACATTGCTCTCCAGTGTGAGCTTCATGGGATTGCATCAGCACCTGGTTAGAATGATTGTATTCTGCTTGTTTTCGTTTTGATCAATAAAAGGATAACGGTGAAGAAGAAGTATTTCACTCGAGGGGAATGTTTATTGAGGACTTTTTGACGCCATTTTTACTCATGGGTACGGGTAAAAAACACAGCAAGTTGAACTTACCATGGGCTTCAATATAGGCAGGAAACCCATAATTTACATCATGAGCGACACCTGTGTTTGTCCTACGATGAAGCCTCTGTGAAAAGTGTTTATTGTGGGCTGGATAATATGTGTAATGTGGTTTGTGTGTTTGTTCCCCAGTGGTGTTGGGACATTAAATGAAGAATTTATAAAAGTATCCTCGAAATCGGTTTGACAGTTTGATCTAGCCTTTTTTGGTCGTCCTTTTTTCACTTAAGGGCTTTTAGATAAAAAAAAAAGTAATAAATGTATAAAAAACGTGGCTTTATTTCTGTCACTTTGATTTCACTTTGATTTTATGCATTTGACTCTCATCTGGTAAAATTACAAATCTGGGTTAAACCAATTATGATATCCTTCTCTCCTCCCTCAACTCTACGGTCGCTCTGCCACAGACGGCGAAGGCCCTGGGTCTGTTGGGGTCGGCTGGGAAGGCCTCTGGAGGACCTGGCTCTGGCGGGGGGCCGGGCAGGCCTCTGGAGGACCTGGGTCTGGTGGGGGGCCGGGTGGCCTCTGGAGGACCTGGCACTGGTGGGGGGCCGGGCAGGCCTCTGGAGGCCCTTCCTGTCCTTCTCCAGGCGCTCAAGAGTGCGGCTCAGGTCCTGCACGGCGCGGGTCTGGGCCGCCATCTCCGAACGAGGTTCTATGTTACAGGAGTCTCTAAAGTTAGGCTCAATTCGTACATAACTAGCCCAGGGGAACCTTTCTTTACTTTTGGCATCCAGGTAGGACATTTGGGGAAAAGACTGAAATAATAAAAAAATATTGCATTCCACCACATCCACCTTGAAATATTAAAGACGTATCAATGTGCGGTCACATGGCACGACTTAAATCTCTTGTGGTGAGGTACAAATATCTTCTTAACTTTTACATCACAAGACATTTTCCTCCTCGACAGGGAGGGATCACAGAGCTGAGACCCCGGCTAAAACCTTCTAGGGGAGGCTCCTCCTGGCTCTCTTCATCTTCAAAGTAATCAGTACGGTCGGGGGAGTCTGCACGGACTGAAGGACAGCGGAGGCCGTTGATAAGGCTCAGACGTGTTCATGGGGAGAACTGGGATTTCAGTGTGAATTCATGGCAGGCCTATTTTGTACCCTGAGAGATTCTTTCAGTGGCATGCCTCTGAAGCTCCTCAGATCTCTCCCCCGGTAACCTCCGGTCTCCATGGAGGCGCCCACCATCGCTTACTTTAGAGGCCCCAGACAGAACACAATGCTCACATCTTTGAAGGAACAACAGAGACAGAAGAACGGCAGCAGCATCGGTTTTATCGGAAATGTCTGTGTGTGTGTGTGTGTGTGTGTGTGTGTGTGTGTGTGTGTGTGTGTGTGTGTGTGTGTGTGTGTGTGTGTGTGTATGTGTGGCGGGGGTAATCCAGGGCAAAAAAGGCCTCCGCCTCCACCCAGGCAAAGAAGAAACACACATATACACACACGCACGCACGCGCGCACACACACATATATATATAAGCACACACGCACACACATTACATATTCCATTACAATTATTGCCATTTAGACTGATTGCATTAGAACAGACTAACCTTTTAAAATGTAAAATCGTTAACACACATAAACAATGTCTCCGTCCAGAGTCAGTAAGCAAATATAAACATGTCAGTATGATGGAAGGAGGAGGCAGCGGCTGTTGTAAGTGTAAGAATCAGTGCGTCAGTGTAAGAATTGATGGGAGAACCACCTCCGAAAGAGACACAAGCTTTATTGAAGAAACATTCGGGAAGGGGCTCTCATTTTTTATTTGATTCACTTCGCTTCATTCCAATGCAAGTCGCCCAAGCACGTTAAAACATAGGCCAATAAAGAATAAATGCATTAGCATTTAATTATAATTTCAAGGTGAACACACCCCAATCTTATAATGCAGTCATCATACTTCCAATATATCAAATCATCATGTTTGGATCAGCAGCAGAGGATGATGTGAGCTAGACATGATAGACGCTTAAACCAGTACACAATGACAGTAAACAATAATTTCAATAATCACATTTCCACATGCCTACAATGAATTATTGCCAATATATAACCTTCGCTGAGGCACTTGCAAGCTTAGTCCCAGATACATTACTTTTTTTATGAGGTTTTATTCTCTGCAGGTGAATCAATGTGCGACGTTCGTTCCTCTTTGTCCCCATCAGGGTTTGAGTTTCAATCATTGAGGGTTTAATGTGCTCAATATCATGTAAACATTTGAAAATGTATTGCTTCATAAATAAAAATTCTTAATCTTTACCCATTTTGCTTTTAGGTTTTCTTTTTATGTGCAATCAGGAAAACTGACCTGCTTCATCATTCATTCATTTGATGACTATGATGATAACAATCTTACAACGTTGTTTATACATAATGCCCAACGTGAAGTGAATGTGTGCACATGACCCTCAGGCTCTCTGTCGCTTTGTGCGTCAACGTTTGTCTCTTTGGCAAGAAAGTAGACCATGATGAACCGACGATTCAACAAGGGAGAGGATTGGGAAAAATGGATTTGTAACATAAACATGGGCCCAAAGCCCATGTTTATCTGCAACGAGGCTTCGCAGTAACAAAAAAATACAATCAATCTGTATCACAGCATCGAACATATCCAATGGGCTCAGATGTTCTAGGACTTCCGTTGAACGTAAATAACACTATCACTTGTTGCTTTTGCATGTCAAGCCATTCTTGTTTTTTTCTAATATATATTCGCCTATATATTTTTTTTGGATTGTTGCTTTGAAGGATATGAAGAACTTTCCAGATGCCACTGGCATGGATGTATGTTGAGTAGTTATAGGTTAAAAGTTGTAGCCAACATTTTTCAAATGTTAAATATAAGTACTGTCATTCAACCATGGGAAATCAAACCTGTTTAACCACATCGTGTAGTTTGGGAGCATCATTGATGAAGATCAAGACCGGGGTAGACAGATTTATTTTGTCTGGCTCATATCAAGCGGTACACTCGCAAAAAACATTAACGTCTCTACAGCGCCCCCTTTTGGCCAATCAGACGAAAGACAAACAGGTTACAGTTTACAGCTGTAGTCCTACTATACAGATAGATGCTTTATATACATATTATTCAAACAATAGAATCATCTTCAACATCGACTCATTCTATAAGTCTGTGTTGTGTAATACTTACTTACTTCAAAATAACGTTAATTATGTCAGGTTGTTTAAAATAAAAATGCTTTTAATTGCTAAAATAATTCAATATAATGACCTTTAACTATCTCATAAATCTCATAGAAAGATTTTGTAAGTATTTCAGCCAACGCCCAACCGGTCCCATCACCAATATAACATTAAGCACCTTCTAATAACAAAATAGATTGGCTTTCCATCAGACACTCAAATTCAGAGTATCGTTGTCAGAAGAAGACATTACTGGCATCATAGCGGCAGCCGGGGGGCATTACAGAACCAGTATCATCTACAAAATCCTCAATCTCGGCTAACGTAATGGAGAAACTGGTCAGAACATTTGTGAAAACAATCTCTCAGAATCCTGATAGATTCTTGTACTGAGATTTTGGAAAAATGTCTGCTTGAGAGGATATGCTTATAGCTCATTTTGTGACTTACCGCACATCAGTTCTCCCATATAATTCATCACGTGTTCAGCTCAGGTGTTGATATATTATATATTATATATCATATATTTAGAGAGATAACGACAGATTTGAATTTGTCGAAATGTGTTGGAGTAGCAGCCTTGGAAACACTGGCCTTTGGAAAGATTCAGGGGACACCAGAGTGGGACAGGACTTAGACTGGCCCACAGATGGGAATCAGTTCAGGTGACAACAATGTGGGTAGGACTCCTCACACAGGCAGGAATAGTCCGAAAATGTCTCAGAAGCTCTGATTTGTGTTTTCCTCTGATTGGTTGTCAAAGGATTCAGGGTCAAACAGCATGAAATGCTATCAATTGTTTAAAGTGTATCATGACTTTTCTGTACAAACAGGACGGATACAGAGGTGTGTGTAAGGGGGGGGGGGGGGGGTCACAGAACCCTAGGCCAGCAAGGGTAGAAATGGATCCAGAGAGGAAACACCATATTTGGGTGTGTATTGCACACTGCCATTCTTCCTTCAAAATCGGCTCAAACAGAATTGTTATTGTTTAGGGGTCTGTCTGGGGGTTGGAGTCAGTCAGTCAGTCAGTCAGTCACTCTAGGGGCTGAAGGAAGGAAACTCATCCTCGTCGTCCAGGCAGACGGGTCCTTCGGCGAACTCATGTTCTGGGATCACATCCCCCTTCACCCCACCGTCCTCCGAGTAACCTGGGTGGAAGAGTAGGAACAGGGATCTGTTAAAGGAATGACTAGGAAAGTCCCTGAAACTTAGAACGTGAACTGAGGAGATCCAGCCTTGTAGCCAACAACTTTAATGAAACAGGGAACAAGGCCTAACTTCGCACTTCAGTTTTTTAGGCCCAGGTGCTGAGCCATAACCACCCCCACCCCTCCCCAGAAGTTCTCCTGTATCAGTAAGACTGCTGGATCACAGATTATACCTCACCTTGCAGTTTTTGTCATGTTCAAACATACCTGATGGCAAAGAGCGTCTTTCATTGTAAATCGTAAATGAAAAGAGTGATACACATGTAAATCTCCCATCACCATGAAACAGGCATTACAGAGTTACAGGTTGACAACCCCAGCCTACCCATGAGAGTGGACGAAGACGGTGGCGTGGAAGAAAGCGCAACGGTGGCAGCGTATGATTGGCTGGACGGTTGGGGCGGGACTTCCTCCAGCTCGGAGTCTTCCGGCTTTTCAGCAGATTCCTCAACACTTTCAAACAACCTGGAATTTACAACAGGGAATCTTGGAATCATCCACTGGGAAAAAAAAGCTAAACATACTTCATTCATCAATTCTTCAAATAAATCCTAACAATCCTTTTTTATTATTGTATTTTTTGTAAAATGTTTTTAATTGTTTATAACGACATCTGGCATTAGACATCTGGGTTCAGAGCCAACGCTGTATGTCGTGTAGTTGTAACGCATTAGAATAATTGCGTCTCTTTAAGCGTGAAATACAATAAGGTAGAGCACAGTAATTATAATGTGAAAATCAAAGAGCAAACACATCATTGTGTGTACGAAACGAAAACACAAATTACTCCAGGTGAGGTTTGAACTCACAAACCCGGCATCACTCTGCAGCACACAGTCTGTCACATACAAGTACTGCTAACCGAAGCACAGAACCTAGACAGGCTGTAGTCACTGTACTCTGATCCATCGTCCTCATGGAACCCCGTTCATTAAAGTAAGGTTAAGGAGTGCACATTAAATTATGAAAGCAGGGGATATGCTATCGGCTGCCCTCTGGTCACTCTGATCTTCGTGTCAGTCTGAGGAATACAGCGCGCTGAAGGAAATGTATCGGCTTCATAACACAAACGTACATTGCTCCAGGCAAGGTTTGAACTCTCAACCTTTCCTAAGAACCGTGCACTTACCGATTACACCACTGGGGCCTGGATGAACTAGAGTTCAATAGAGACACATACTCATTGAAAACGGTGCCCTGGTTCTGTTCTAGCATTGACTACCATCAGCATCCTGGTCTGAAAAGCATACTGCCTCGATAAAATGTGTGGCTCAAAAAAACACAATCATTTCTCCACGTCTAACAGCCCCATCCACTCACTTGTGCTTTTGGACCAGGACACACTCCCCTCCATCTTGTGGGTCCACGTTGTAGATGTAAAGATGGCCGTCGGAGGAGGCCACGAGCAGCCGGGGAAGCTTCTGGACCCTGAGAATGAAGACAGACAGGGATCAAACCACGACAATATGGTCTGCACTTCCCCGGCAGAACATTTGTGAGTCGATGAAACAATTTGATCATGTTCTTCCGAGGTCTTTCAACGATAAGACAGCAACCTCAATAATCGTCAAAAGACAGCATGCATAGCTTCATCATTTCAGTGATGGCTGTCAATCAAACCAGATTGTCTTGCAAAACTGAAAAGAATAACACTTCACAAGATTTGAAAAGGACTACCCTGCAAAAATACAGACAATTCTACATTATTTTATCATATTTACAAGCTTATTTAAATAAGTAAGGCTAGACTATGTTAAACCGATTTTGCAACGCACCTCTTCATAACCCCCAATAATAACACCAATCATATGAATAAATGAACAACGATGGAGGTAAAGAAATAGCAAGAAACAACTCAAAATAATAGCCCTGACATAGAAGACAAAGGAGTCCCTACGTGGCCATGGCGCAGACGTTCTTCAGGCCGATCATGTCCAGGCGCACGGTGGCGAAGGCTCGGTCCTGGTGCATCATGTCGGACACCTGGGCGGGCAGGTAGGTGCTGGCCGCTGTGAACATCTTGCCCACGTAGGCCGACCACGTGGGAGACTCTTCCTCCTGACTGCAGGAGACGGTGGTGGGTCAGGGGGAGGGTTTGTGCGGTGTGTGTGTTTAAATGTCTGTGTGTGTGTGCGTGCCTTTGTGTGTGTGTGTGTGTGTGTGTGTGTGTGTGTGTGTGTGTGTGTGTGTGTGTGTGTGTGTGTGTGTGTGTGTGTGTGTGTGTGTGTGTGTGTGTGTGTGTGTGTGTGTGTGTGTGTGTGTGTTACTTGGGAGTGTGCTGTTCCAGTTTGAAGATGTGGACAGTCTCAGTGTTGCTGGAGGCGCACAGGAACTGTCCGTCTGCACTGAAGGACAACGAGCTGATGCTCACATACCTGACGCACACACACGCACACACACACGCACACGCACACACACACACACAAATAATAAGCGTACTGAAAAAATTAAAATATTAAATTATATGTGCCATGTAATATACCCATATGCTCTGAATAATTTTTTTCTACAGACAACCCATCAAATCCGTGTAGTCATATGGTGAGGGAAGCGCTACTATAAACAACCACTCACCTTTTCATGCCTCTACGGAACTCAAATAGCTTGTATCCTTCAGGTACAGTGAAGACCCTGATCACAGTCCCCTGGGAGGGAAAGCATAGACGGAGAGCAGGCAGCAAGTCATGTTCATGTCTTCTTAAACAGCGAATCAAATGATGGAAACATCTGATGTGCCAGGAGAGGCTCGAGCTTACAACCTCCGCATTGATGAGGCTAAGTTAAATTGGATGTGATGGTTTTCAATGCAATTGCTGAAACCTCAACTGAATGAAACGCCTGAATAGACTTGAGGACTTTTGACTGTTGAATCTCAGGTGTAGCAGGTGAAACTCAAACTTGCAACATTGTTTGTTGTTCTCAAATAATTGCTTCCCTGCAGCACCATTAAATGGTGTGCTATGAGGAACGTTGCAGAGCGGCCAGTTAATTTCAATCGGCTTTGTTCTTCCTTCATTGAATTTGTTCATAAAGTAAATGACTGTTGCTTCGGGTTAGGCTCGAACTCCAGACTTCTGAATTTCTCCACCGGCTACTTTGCTATAAGTACCACACGCTAAGCGATTGCACCACTTGAAGTTAAACACGAAGAGATAGAGAGAAAAAGGACGGCCTAACTGTTAAGATGAACACAGGGGAGTGGACAGAGTGCAGTGCTGACCTTCTCTGAGGCACTTGCAAGCTTGGTCCCAGATGTGTTGAAGGTGACGGCGGCCAGGGGACTGTCGTGCGCTGGGATCATAGTCACGTTGCTCTGAGGGACAGACAGGGACACATCCACCCCTCCAAAGTGACCATACTATCAGGGCACGGATTGGACCCAAGAGGTCCCAGGTCACATTGTGTTCAGTGTTATAGGCGACAGGAGAGAGGTGGCTACCAGGTTGTTGGCGTCGTAGACGATGATCTCCCCGTGGGTGGCACTGCCAGGGTAGGCCAGGTAGGAGTTGCCGTGGTTAACGGAGAGGGCACAGAGACCTGGGGGTGGAGAGGTGGAGAGAGGGTAAGCTAACGGTGGTTCACTCACCTAGCTATCTCACTCTCGTCACGCGCAGGACTGAGCACGGATAGGAGCTTTTACTGTAAGTGTATTGTTTTTTGGAACTGTGTATTTGTGAGGGAGTGTGTGTGTTTGCGTGTGTGCGTGTGCGTTTTGAGTGTGGGTGTGAGAGCTTCTACCCGTGGGGTTGGAGGGTGTGTTGAGCAAGGTCTTCAGCAGTTTCATGTCCTTGATGTTGTGGATGTAGATGGACTCCTCAAGACACACCACCAGACGCTGAGCAGGAGAGAGAGAGAGAGAGAGAGAGAGAGAGAGAGAGAGAGAGAGAGAGAGAGAGAGAGAGAGAGAGAGAGAGAGAGAGAGAGAGAGAGAGAGAGAGAGAGAGAGAGAGAGAGAGAGAGAGAGAGAGAGAGAGAGAGAGAGAGAGAGAGAGAGAGAGAGAGAGAGAGAGAGAGCAACAATCAGCATCAGTATATATTTTATTACAATTTCCATGATGCAATATTTGTGTGATAAGTAAAGGATTTAAGAATGTTTAATAATGATAAAAAAAAACGTAATCTGTCACAACTCAGGGGCATGGGAGGGTTGCGTCCATGGCGGTCTCATTCTCACCTGTCTGTTGAGCCGGACCGAGAGGATGTTGTTAGAGTAGCTGTAGTTGCAGATCTCCGTGCCCTTCTTGAAGTGGTAGACGTTCATGCGTCGCGGTGTGGCCAGACTGACCACCACCACTAGGCTGCTGGAGAACAGGCGCTCCACGATGTACACCTCCGGGCACTCCACTGGGGGAAACCGGTTGGGGAACCAGGTCAAAGGTCAACACCGTAGTCATTGATCAGGCGCGTCAAACCAAAAGGTAACGCCAGTGCCATGGCAGGAGTTTGGACCCCAACAACTATGCTTCTCGGTCTAGGCTACAAAGGGACCAGCATCAGCAGGGTATACCGTGTGAAAGCCAAACTAAACTGGTCTGACTCGGGTTCAACCTTGAGGCTTGAGACGAATGCTCGCCAGATCCTTTGTGCTGTAATTACATTCTTCATCTTACTGTATTATTCAGACACAAGTACAGGTAACCTATTCTTCACTCTGTGTATTCATGAACCGTTGTTTATCAGGATAAAACCATTACGCTATTGGGTGTTGGCGGAATTTGACCACATATTTTGAACAAAACCAAAATAATTATTATTGTTGAGCAAGGCATTGGTTGCTAGCTAAAGAGGATGTGCAATGTGATTTTGTATTGTGAGCTAGCAACCAGAAATTATTATTTTTTGATTGTAATATCTCATTGAACACAATAGCGATGTTATCTTAAAACAATTTAACACCGGCATACACATCTGTCTTTAATAACATTCTATAAACAGATGAGGAAGGTCACATGTCATAATATGTCAACCGATGACTCATTGGCTGTTATATCATTGTATATTTCTGTGGGTCAGGTTAAATGACTGCTTGTCCAGATAAGAATCACCTTACTAAGCCCTGATTTCTCGAAGCCCGAGGCGCTTTCTCTGTAACTCACACCAGTTGTGGAAGTTTGCCAAACAAACATTATGTGACCCGAACAGGGCCTTGACACTGCTGGAGGCAGGTCACTGTAGACTTCAAGTACAACCACCACAAGAACAACAAGGGGAAAACCTGAACATATGACACATTGATTATACTCCAGTTGCCCGCTCTAAGTTTAATGTTAAATGATTGGGAGGGTAGAGCCTCTTCTGTCCTTACCTCCCTCGTGGATGGAGTCCATTTTGTCCACCGAGGTGATAGAAAACAGCCTGTAGCCGGTCTTGGTGCCCATGGACAGAGAACTGAGATACATGCAACACAACAACAATAACAGAGTTAGAATAAAAGATTGCGTCTGGTTTCGGATCATGGATGTATACTATGTTATCCCTCAATGGCCCTGTAAAGATCAATGGAAAAGCATCAATGGCAAAGGTGGAGGTTTAAAAGCATATTTGAGTAATAATCCATGGAGAAATACCCGTTGACAGAAAGCGACACACACACACACACACACACACACACACACACACACACACACACACACACACACACACACACACACACACACACACACACACACACACACACACACACACACACACACACACACACACACACACACACACACACACACTCACACACACTCAAACACACACTCAAATACACTCACATACACTCACTCACACACGGAAGTCCACCTAATGCTTGGTGGTTTCTATATATATCCATCAAGAAGAGAATGAATGAGAGCGAGGGCCCAAGTAAAGGCAGCAGGAGTGCAGGTCAGATCAGGTGACTATAGACTTCTGCTGTACCATCTTTGGTGATAACAAGCAGTCTGAGGCCTATGTATGGCTGCACTGTAGACGTTAAGCCAGGGAGAGTTGGGGTAGGACACGGGCAACAGGTGTCATCAGATAAAGGTCTCATCTAATCTGAGTTTTGTGTCACCATTCATGGAAGATGATGACCACAGTTTATTTTACTGAGAGGAGGATGCTGGTTCCTTTTTGTATGACACATCTTTAACTGGAAAGAACATTTTCCTGAAATGCCAGATGATCCTTCCGGCAGAACTATCATTAGGCCGGGCTATACATAACAAAGGCCCAGAGCCTAGTGTCTTGAATGATCGCTGAGTAGTAAAAGTAAACAGAAAATGGATGAGCTAATTACAAACGCATGAAAAACACTTTTGAACTTTGAACTTTTTGGGACATTGTTTAACTCTGCAACAGAAACCCCCTTATACATTTTCAGGCCAACATGACGTTATAGTCATACTTATAGTCATATATTACAATGATGCCCAACTATAGGCTATGCCATCGAGGAACACCTTAAAGATGATCAGCTTACTTAACCTTAAAAAGACGCTGTGGTATGAACCTAGACTAAGACCCTAAGGTTACAATTATATTAATTATATTTGTAGGCCAGCAGAATCCTCTAATCTTAGACGATGTAGGACCCAACTAGAGCCACACATTAGGAATGTGCGGTTCAATCATTATGCAACAGTCAGGTGGCACTGGGTTCTCCGACTCGCGCCGGCCCGAGTCTGGGGTCGCTTACGTGGTGTCCTGGTTAAACGACGCGCAGATCAACCCGGGCTGCCCTCCCTCGCAGACTGGCTCCGGAGACTCCATCGGCAACGATTATTCTTCTTTTGATTCTGCAGTAGTGAGAGGCCTCTGGTTTGGATCGCTTACCCTCACTCCCGAAATCCGCTTTACCAAAACCCCTCTTCTCCCCTTTACACCAAGTGCCACGCGCACACACTTGAGGTAGAACACAATGTTTGGACGAGATCTTTCAAATGTCACGAACGTGCCATACCATCAACATATAAAATATATAACGATGATAATCATTTCACAAGACCTTAATGATTCAACATTTTCATTCTGTATATATAGCATTACTGTGTTATTAACTTCACTGATGGTCACACAACAAAACAAAAACAGCTGATGGGTGTATGCGTCACATTAAATACAGTTTTCTATTGGCTCAGAACTATGCCTCAGGACTGCGCCTCCAACGTTTCAATTGGTTGAGCCATCAAACATCTCTTCCTCATTGAGTATTGTGGCTGTCGATCAAATTAGTTCCGCCCAGATAGGGTTCCAGTTATGCGATTGGTCAGATATTCTTTCAGTCTTGTCACGAGGAAATGTTTTGATTATTACACTGGATATAATCATAGCCAAGAATAATATGATTTACCTATGTGTTATACCCTTCCTCGACCTATCCTAGTATTACCACACAACCTGCACAGGCTAAAACACAATAAAAACACAATAAATGTATGAACTTTCCATAGGTTTACCATAACAATGTCATATACCCATTTAACATTTTGAAGACGTATTGATGTTATATAAGATGATAATGCATCACATAATTTGTATCCATAATGTAATAAACTCATTTTCGAACCAGTTTGAATGGCTTATATAGCCTAGCAATCGTTTATTAATTAATGTAGTAACGCCGTTATATCGTTGACGTCACGACACTGTAAGTGCCCCTTTAAGGTTGCCAGTGGTTACGGCTCACATGTCAGAATGAGAAGCTTTGACGTCAATGACGGCTCGTGATTGGCCCTAACCCGTATCCGGTGGGGCAGCGGTCCAGGGCTGGGGAAGAAACCAAACCTACGCGAGGATCTCCAACTGTTACGCTTTGCTATAAACCTTTTATTCCGAGTCTTTAACGAGGGGCTCGGTGGGATTTTGTAGATAATCGTAAGTATCTGCTTGTACCTTTGCTTGAAACCAACGACCTTCCTATAGTAGAATAGTATTTGGTTCGTTTGGCATTTGTTTATGATAGAGCTCAAGATGGCGTCATCGGATGAACGCTTTGCCTTTGCAGGCCAGTTGACAGAAGCTAACCTGCGAATCATCCTGCTAATCTACGCATGTTTACCTCACATAGTGCAGGCGTAGAACGAAAAATATCTTTGCATCTTGAATTGTATTCAATAGGATTGTCGCGATGCTTATTTTTTTAAACATAGCTTGGCTTTCAGAAATCCTCCACCCTGCGTGGATACTTTCACATCTAGCTACAGATGAGTCTGACATATGCTGTGAGACTGTGATGTGTAGCTGTCATATAGCTACGGCAGAGATGTTAGCTATCCACTTTTAAAATTATAGTTTTGCATCTATCTTGCACCCTCACTCGATCCCTTGTCCAGCAAGGTCATTACATTGTAGTACTTTACCCTGGTCTCAGTGTCAGATAACCTATTCAAGCGCTGCAAGAATACTCATTGCCATTAATGTAATTACAAGAGATCATCTTTCTGTGCCTTCTTTGTTATGGATTTCGTAGCAAAACCTCAAACCTGTCAAGCTGTCACACAAGTACAAATTTACAGTGTCATTACTTCATTTTAAAACTGTTGAACAGTGTCCATCGGCACTGATTACAATACGAGTAATCAATAATACTTATTTTCGCGGTAACATTATTTAATAAATACTTGAAGATTGTGTGCACAAGGAATTCAGGCAGGCGGGTCAATATCAGATACGATCGGTGATAATCTCCCTTTGTGCCATGCCAGATAACAAATTGATCTGAATCCTCTCAAACTCATCAGTTTGATGTCTCTGCCTAGTGCTTGATTGCTGTGATAAGGCTTTAGTGTCGGAGGTGATCAATCTAACCGATAGATCTCTGAGGTTTTTGCAAGCATAGGTATGCTATGCACGTTGCACAACTATTAGTTCGGCAGCACAGGAGTTTCACATGCACTTGAACATAGCCATAATAGGAAAGGAGTGTAGATTAGTGGAGGAAATGCATTGACGTCATAATGTCAGGTTATGTACCCATATGAATAACTGTGGTTTGATGTGCATAAAGATGGTGCAATTCTATCTACTCTCACATTGATGGCGGAATGGAGAATGGTTTTAACTGCTGGTTGAAGACAATTCATGCTGTGAGGCTTCCCTTGCATGTCAAATTGTAGGCCAATATTTATATTTTGCAGAGTTGTTGACATTACTGTTTCCCATCAATTCTGTTTATTCTTGATGTGCTTCCTGCTGCACCAGCACATAGCACTGTAGTGCCTCATCTCCGGTTAAATAAACAAGCCACAGACGAAAACACACTCTGTTCTTCATCTTCATTATAGAAAGCCATGATGTTTATCTTCATTTTCTAGGCAAAAGAGGAGAATATGTATATATGGTGTTGTACTTTGAAGAGGGGGTTTAGTTCCAAAATAACATTTAAGCAGATATTTTGTGGTTCAACCTAAATTCATGGACTACAATATTTGTGGGCTCACAATACGTGCAGATTTTAAGTTACGTTAATTAAGTGGCATGGTGTCATAAAAGTACTTATTGGTTATTATTCTGAATTTTGTTGCATTAAAATTTGTGTTCAGCTCCTGCATTTATTTCATGAAGCGATGGCTAAAAACGTCACAGACTTTTGGCAAAAAAAGCACATAATAAATAAAAGTTGTTTACAGAAAACCTGAACTAATTCTAGAACCAGTGCCCAGCCTGTGTTATGTGTACGTTCTTTCTGTCTAGTCATGGAGGTGTGATCTCATCATATGATCGGCCTCTCTCCCAGCCCTTTTTGAATAAGACGGGCTTCACAGAGCCAATACACCACCATCCCCCTCTCTTGTGTGCTCTCTTGCTCTTTTGCTCTCGCTCTCTCTCTCCCCCAGAACATTCCTCCCGTAGCTTTGGCCCCATTTAGTCTCTCTTTCTCTTGGTGAATCCAATTTGACCCGCTACACTCTCATAGGACGTGTTCTTTTTATAATTTCAAAAACAAAAACAAAACGTTTCCTTTCTTCAGCCAGGTCAGAGGTCAAGAGTCGGCAAATCAGCGTCCCGGTGGAGGTCATGGCGTCAGGCAGTACGAGTAGCGAGGAGGAGCGCAGCCTGCGCGAATGTGAGCAGTACGTGCAGAAGCACAACATCCAGCAGCTGCTGAAGGACTGCATTGTCCAGCTGTGCACCTCCAGGCCAGAGAGACCCATGGCCTTCCTCCGCGAGCACTTTGAGCGGCTGGAGAAGGTGTGTGTTTGTGTGGGTGGTGTTGGCGGGTCTGGGGAGGAGGTGGGGGGAGTAGATAGTCTAATATGATATTATAATAATTAATATGTTATTTTCAAAAATTCTAGTTATGTTTCCCTGTTGGTCATTTAGGGTACTGCATGATGGACTTTTATGACAAGTGTTTGCTATAAATATTGGCCAATATTATGAGCAAAGCACAATCCACTGTTTTCCACTAGGTTTGAATTATTGTCAATCATTCGTCTTATAAAGGTCAGTGTTGGATAAGTTACTTCAAAAGAGTAATGCATTATTTATTACTTGTTACTGTCATTTGAGACAAATTTGTATAAAAAGTTAATTTCAGGTTTAGAATGCATTGTAACGCGCATTACTGAGATTTGTACAGAGTAAAATATATATGTATTTTTTGTAATGCCTTACATTACCAAGTTACAGCAGAAAGTAATGCATTACTTTTGTAACGCGTTACTCCTAACACTGATAAAGGTCATATTTTGTTTCAAATTTTGTGCTCACTTTTATTAGTGTACAACTGCACAGGGATGTACATAAAGGAAAAAAGTTGGATACAGAGCAGAATATAGATGGATATAAATTATATTTGTAAGTTATTAAATATTATTAAAGTTCTGTCATTACAAAACAACAATAAAGAACCAAATCTCTATTAGCCTTATAGATTGAGTCTCTTAACCCCTGGCACACTTCCTATCTGGGTCATGTGTCTAACGCCCTATTGGCCGGCTCTCTTCCCTCTGCAGGAGGAGGCCAAACAGATCCAGAACCAGCAGAAGGCCGGCAGCTCCCGGTCCGACTCGCGGGACGAGGAGGTGTCCCCGCCCATGAACCCCGTGGTCAAAGGTCGCCGGCGAAGAGGAGCCTTCAGCGCAGAGGTCTACACAGAGGAGGACGCCGCATCCTACGTCAGAAAGGTAGTGTATTGTACCCACAAACACACACACACACGTTTGTGAGTTGCCCTGAAATAAGCAATGTCTCGTATCGCGTCCTTCTCCAGGTCATTCCCAAAGACTACAAAACCATGGCGGCGCTGGCCAAAGCCATCGAGAAGAACGTGCTCTTCTCCCACCTGGATGACAATGAGAGGAGGTACCCCGCGGCTGTTGTTGTTGTTTCCTTGTGTTGTTCTTTGATTTCGTTGATTTTTTTTTGTTTTTGTGTACGATACACAAATTCCTTTATTTATTTCGATGTTATGTCCTCTATTTTCAGTGACATATTTGATGCCATGTTCCCCGTGACCTACATCGCCGGGGAAACTGTAATTCTGCAAGGTTTGTGGAGGGGGGGGGGGGGGGGGGTTCATTTTCCTCCTTCTTAGTGACCCACCGAATTCAAGTCCACCAATTTTTATTTTTGTTGGTGACCTCTGTTATTAACAGCATGTTGTTCTCATAGGTGCCGAAGGGGACAACTTCTATGTCATCGACCAGGGGGAGATGGATGTGAGTCCGACAGCCTTCATCGTCCCTCCTTTAAGGAAGCCCCAGACCCCTTCTCCCTGAACGCAGAAAACCTTTGAAAGAATCACGTTGTTTTGTTTCGCCGGTTTCGCCTGCTCTCTCTGATCAGCCTGGTCTCCCTTTTAAACGTTGTTTTGGTCCAGGTGTACGTGAACAACGACTGGGTGACGAGCATCGGAGAAGGGGGCAGCTTCGGGGAGCTGGCGCTGATCTACGGCACCCCGCGGGCCGCCACCGTCCGGGCCAGGACCAACGTCAAGCTGTGGGGCATCGACCGCGACAGCTACCGGAGAATACTCATGGTGAGGGAGGCACCGCAGTCCGCTCGGTCCTGTGCGGCTTCGGCGTCATGCGTCCGCTTTTCATGTCTTCACCGGTCGCCCGTGAGTTGAAACGTTCGTGTCTGTCCACAGGGAAGCACCTTGAGGAAGAGGAAGATGTACGAGGAATTCCTCCGCAAAGTGTCCATCTTGGGTGAGCTGCTTGAGCGCGTTGTCGTTTTTTGAATCCCGGTGGCACTTTGTGAGTTTATTAACGACCGTGTCATGTCTCCGCCTCTGCCTTCTTCGCTGTGTGGGCGTGTCCTCTTGTGGCCCCTCCCTCTTCAGAATCCCTTGACAAGTGGGAGCGTCTGACGGTGGCCGACGCCCTGGAGCCGGTTCAGTTCGAGGACGGACAGAAGATTGTGGTCCAGGGAGAGCCCGGTGATGAGTTCTTCATCATACTGGAGGTTTGCACCAACGTATGCAAACACACGCACTAAAACACGCATGCACCCACGCATGCACACAAGCACACTATCATTCACTCAGGCATAATACAACGGTGTGAATAAGAGGGTTTCAATCATTTGAGCTGAAGTGCCATCAAAGAACTTCAAGCTTGGTACCTCTTTGTCAATTCTAGAATAACCAAGCAACGGGTTGTTTATTATGTTATTATAAGTACCAAGGTCATGTGACACCATCCTATTAGGGTTGGCAAGTGACAATTGTGCATTAAATAAAGACGAGAACATGCATTACAGACTATTAACATGGGTGTGTGTGTGTGTGTTTGTCTCCTCAGGGCTCTGCAGCAGTGTTGCAGCGTCGCTCAGAGAACGAGGAGTTTGTGGAGGTGGGGCGGTTAGGACCATCTGACTACTTTGGTAAGAAGCCCCTCATTCCGGGACGAACTTTTTCCCGATTGCCTTTTTTTTTTTTTGCATAAATAAGGTCCCTTGGTACTGTGCATTGTCTTTGCCTCCGCACAAGCTGCCTATTGTGTGGTTTGGCCTTTTTGCGTGTCCAATTGGCTCACATGTTACTGTGTGTGTGTGTGTGTGTGTGTGTGTGTGTGTGTGTGTGTGTGTGTGTGTGTGTGTGTGTGTGTGTGTGTGTGTGTGTGTGTGTGTGTGTGTGTGTGTGTGTGTGTGTGTGTGTGTGTGTGTGTGTGTGTGTGTGTGCCTCCCTCCCTCCAGGGGAGATTGCCTTGCTGATGAACCGGCCCCGTGCTGCCACCGTGGTGGCCCGGGGGCCTCTGAAGTGTGTCAAGCTGGACCGGCCCCGCTTCGAGAGGGTTCTGGGGCCCTGCTCGGATATCCTGAAGCGCAACATCCAACAGTACAACAGCTTCGTCTCACTGTCTGTCTGAGTTTCGACGGGGGGGTCCCTGACCCCCTTTCTCCATCCATCCCAGATGTCCCCCACTCCTACCTCCACCCACCGCCTCTCCCCCACCTCCCCCTCCCCCCTCCCCTCTTCTCCTCTTTCTTTCACTCGGGTCCACCAATGCAATTTTTGCTTTGCATCACTTTCTTCTCTCTCTACAGTTTCCCTTTTCGTTTCTTTTATTCCGTCCCTGCACTTAAAGCTGTGCTTTTTTGGGTTGTTGTTACTGAAGGCCAACCGCCCTGCCGGTGTCCCGTCACCCTACAGGCGTTGACACAACGACATGCTAGCCACTCCATCGGTGTACGAGCAGAATCGCCCTTCCTTTACACTTGTGATTTGGTAGTCGTGATCATTGTTAATTTTTTTTTTATTATTTTTTTCAAAGCTTTGTAGGACAATCAAATGGGAAGCTCCCGTTACACGTTAATTCCCTCAAGTGGTTGAAGTGTAAAAACTAAAATGAAGAAGAGGAGGGGCCCTGAGGGCCCCTTGAGCAGCAGTGGATGAAGAATTGTGTTGTTTATGTTTGAGTCTCGATTTGACTTTCTTTTGTTGTGCTGTCGAGCAAGACTGAAAAAAATATTAAATCGGATTTACTTTGTTGTGTATGGATTTTAGGGCAGCCAATTATGTGTCCCTATAAAACAGCTAGGTTATAATCGATGGTTAAGCTAATCATTAGCACCTCCCAATTAGGGTTTACTTTTTGGAAGCCGTCCCCCAACCCCCACATGGACCCCCCCCCCCCAATCCCCCCTTTTTCTTAATTTGAGTCTGGATTTTAAATAAGACCGGATGATCTTTGGATAGCAAAGGCATATAATATATAAAAAAATAATATATACAAACACATTTTGGCTTCCCACCTATACGGCAGTCAAGTGTTGCTAAGGGACATAATGTAGTCCTTTTGTTGTCCTTTGGTAACCACAGACTTTATATTATGTCTCTAACCAAATCCTATGGTAAAAAACCCACTGTCTTCAATGGATGAATCTGAACAGAGCTCCAACATAGCATTCTACTGCGGTTTTGGGACTTCTAACCCATGGGCTCTGTTCTATTGGACCTCATTCGAGAGCTTGTACAGACAGTGTATGGTTTAGGCTGTTTTGCTGTGTAACTACCAGACTGGTGCCAAATGTTACCCAGGCCGTCGTCAAACCATAATTATGCACTCTGGTCCGTATTCTGAAGTTCAGGAGGGTTCAAAAATGAACGAGGAAGTGATTTTTAATGCATTGACCTCCAATTGGTAGAATCAATAACCATGCAAGAACTGCCGTGGAACATTCGAAGGGTAAAATGAACATTTAGTATTGCGTGTATTTCAGTATTTTTCCGACGTTTTCAGTATGCATCAAATAATAATAATCGCTCTTCTGCCATGGTTTGTAAACAACACAAATGTTATTGTAGAGTGACTCCAAAAGATCGTAGTAACTTTCAACGCAGACCAATGGTCAACACGGATGTTGCCATGGCTACGATCTGAGACGGTGGCAAACGTATATAAACAAAAAAAAAAAGTGTTTCAATGTCTTTTTAAAAAGCTTATTTTTCCATGAATTCTATTTCAGGTGTTGAGTGCCACATCGTACCGAAATGCTTATTCGAAACAGTATGTAATGTGTAGTGTGTAACGTCATGGTTTATCTATTACTTTCCCCCCCCAAGCAAATGGCGTATCACAAATAATAGAAAAAAAAGAAAGAAATCAAAGTAGATGATTATACAGATTCATGGCTTGGAAGTAAAGTATATATATATATATATATATATATATATATATATATATATATATATATATATATATATAGGTAATCTGAGGGACTGTAAATGTAGCCTGAGGTGAGGCGACTGAGTATGAGGACTTCCTGAGTAAACCTGAGGTGGGGAGAATGTGTGGCCGGTGAAGGCAGATCTTATTACCACCACAATAGCTTGTGATTTCCATGCTTGCTGTGCGTAGTGTGTGAGGTGTGAGGGCCCCTGAGGCCCGCTGTGAATGGCTGCGTGTTGTAAGGAAGCACGCTGACCCCTCTGCCACTCAAAAGAGGCAGAGTATTTTAAATATAAAAGTTTTGATTATTTGCTCCCTAGTTTGAACTGCTTGGTAACTTTTAGATGGTGTAATATCTGCTTCTTCTTTTTTCTTAATATAAATGCATCTCCTGTTTTATTTTTTATGTTACTTTAAGTTACTCACACAGACTGGTCGACTTCTGTGTAATAGGTCTAAACTTCATTCCTGTCTTCATTGCTGTCTGCCTTTAGCGGCTTTTATCCACGAACTGATCAGTATGCTTTTACTTTGATGTTTCTTTCCTCTTCAGTGTACCAAAATGTCTCCATTTTATGCCTATGTACAAACTGATGGATTTATGACTGACTGACACACTGACCAATGGAAGGGCAGATCGAGCGATTGCGTGTGACTGTGCAAAGACGTCGTGTCGGCTTTGTGCTATGGGAGTGTACTTGTAAGTGACACCATTGTACTTTTTATTCATTTTTGAAAACAAATATTATTCCCTTCTATTTCTGCAGAACTGCTTGGTTACATTTGGTTATCGTGTCATCCGCTGTTTTTGAGTTTGTAAAACAAAAAAAAACGAAACAAAAAACAGATTCCTAATCTACAGGAAATGACACTGTTGGGGGCGCGGTGTAGGGTTCGTCACTTTGACCTTTTCATGTAGAGAGAGCGTTGGATTTACCGTCCGTTTTTCCTGGATAAACATTTTAATCACCCCCCCAATCGTCCCAGTTTGCCTTAGCTTACCTTACCAGGGCTTTCAGTAGTTGACCGTCACTCCTGCTAGCTCCGACTCGAGCAAGTGTGTTAGGCCCGCAGCGATAGGAGCTGCCGGCTGTCAGAGGACCATTCTTTTTCTATTCTGCCCTTCGAGACTGTATTCAGTTCTTCTTCCTTTTATGTGCAAAGATGTTTTATCCTTTTGGTATAGATTGTTTCAGATGGCAATTTAAGCAATAAAAATAAATAAAAAAGCGTACTGTGTTTTTTAGTTTTCTTTTACTGGTTACTTGTTACTGTTAGTTTTAGTTATTTACTAATTATCTTGAGGCCTCAGTACAACCTGGAGTAATATTACAGATTAAGTGCTTTTAATACAGATTACTAAAATAAATAACTAAGCTTAATTTTCTCAGTGCAAATTAAAAGGACAACCCTGAACAATGGTGAAAGTATTCAAACATTTGGAAAATGAAGTATAATTATGAAAAGTTTTTCAACAGACGTTGCATTCTGCAAAGGCTGTCTTCCACAAGAGGGCGATAATGAACCACTTTACAATTTATTTTTATTTGTCCTATTGGTGCAGCCTATATCAATTAGTTAGTTGTCATGCTGTTTCTACATGTTTACTTTCCTTTTTTAATTGTTCTGGGCCTAAAATGTAAATGTAAAATTATATATTTTCAGTGAATGAGAAAATTCAAATTGATATTTCATTGATATTTCAGTATAGGGCCATCGAGTCTGGCCCTATACTGTATAAATTTGCCTTGTATTGCAGTTGTATAAGAAAATAACAGCCCAACTACACGCACTTCTTTGACCAGACGCTCCACTCTTTATTCAAATCAAAGTCCCGACAGATTACATCCTGTCTGCTACTTTGCTAGGCATACACCCAATTTGGCAAGATATCGCTAGCTCTGAGACGGCTTTACTCACTGGCGGCCTTCCCGACGCAAACACAAAAGGTGTTCCGGAAAAAGGTGGGAACAACAGGCCGGGACCAGCCCTGTTTGGACAAGGAATCAAATGGGAAGAAGCACTATGGGCTTCCCTCACTTTATGGATGTTGAAACCTCAACATGACATAGTGCAGTTGGCTGGGTGGCTTTGTCTGTGGCTGTGTTTCTCAACGAGCTTGAGCCAACTTAAATGCAAAAATCCTCTTGGAAGGGTTGGTTGATGGGGAAAGAGTGTCTGGGTAAGGGCGGCCGGAGCGAGGCGAAATGACTCACTGTACTGCACTCGTGTTTTGAACACATGTTAAAGGCCCATGCTTCAAGTCTCAGCAATTTTAGGAGACAAATTTAAGCTATTTAAGCATGTTTCGTTCACTTAAAAAAAAAAAACTACAATAAATACACATATTCTCAGTTGGGATGTCTTTCTCTTTTTATCTCCGTCATTTCAATCTATGTCTTCCTGACTCTCCCTCGCCGGGTGTTTCTGTGTGCGGTGTCCTTTTATGTTCTCTATGAATCTGCAGCTTGTCCAGGTCACACACCTGTTTCTTCATCAACGTCTGAAGCTTCTTCAGAGGCTTCAGGGACCGGTCATCCCTTGATGGCATATTGTAGCCTCCAGCCTCCTCCAGCGCGGCCTCGTCCTGCTCCGTCCTCCAGGTGGGCCTGCAATACCCGGGGACTGCTGCCGCAGCTCCTCCTCAAGCCCCGCCCCCATCTCACACGCCTGCTTTGACCTTTGTGGTTTTCCAGCCCAGTCGCTGTAGAACCAGGCCTGCAGGTCGCTGTAGAACCAGGCCTGCAGGTCGCTGTAGAACCAGGCCTGCAGGGCACTGTAGAACCAGGCCTGCAGGTCGCTGTAGAACCAGGCCTGCAGGTCGCTGTAGAACCAGGCCTGCAGGTCGCTGTAGAACCAGGCCTGCAGGTCGCAGTAGAACCAGGCCTGCAGGGCACTGTAGAACCAGGCCTGCCGGTCGCTGTAGAACCAGGCCTGCAGGTCGCAGTAGAACCAGGCCTGCAGGGCACTGTAGAACCAGGCCTGCAGGTCGCAGTAGAACCAGGCCTGCAGGTCGCTGTAGAACCAGGCCTGCAGGTCGCAGTAGAACCAGGCCTGCAGGGCACTGTAGAACCAGGCCTGCAGGTCGCAGTAGAACCAGGCCTGCCGGTCGCTGTAGAACCAGGCCTGCCGGTCGCTGTAGAACCAGGCCTTCATAGCCTGTGGTATACAGTCCTCCAGTGGCAGCTTGGAGCAGGCGTCTGGTTCCGGGGCGGGATCCGTAGGGGGAAGCTAGGTGGGGGGGGGGGGGGGGGGCTAATGAGATGAGGGGCATGAGGCAGGCACCGGAGACAGAGCAGACAGACGTTTCATAACCCAGCTGGTGGATCTCCACGTCATGTTCATTAAGGCGTGTCATCCCGCGCTCTGCACACATCGATCGCTGTGTCTTCCGGCTGTCCTGCCATGAAGGCCCTGTTCAGATGCCGCTTCAGCAAACCTTGTTAGACTTACTCATATTGTAAATTAAGATCTTTATTGTTATTTACACACAAGTCCATCGACGCTGGGAGCTCATGACACAGGCTGAAGTTGTATCTTTTGTTTTGACTTTTTGGTATTTTTCTGTAATAATTTATATTAATAATCGATGTAATGAAATAAATTATGTATAAAGCTGCTTTTTTAGTAAGTTAGAAAGCAAAAAAGCTACAACCTCTACATCTACATCTCCTGGTACTGGCAAGATATAACCTATTTTACTCTACAAATAGATTTGATTAGTAAACCAATAAACTTTAATGATACCAATATTATTCCTGGTGCTGGCTTGGGTGTGTCAAATGAGAGAACGAAAAGCAGAGCAGGGGATGGATGCTCAGTGGTCTGTTCATGGCTGAGGCGAGTAGTCGTGGCAGCTTAGTGCCACTTGTTGCGTGAGAGGTCGTCTAACTGCATATTGGCTTCTCCTTCTCTAAAAGGCTTGTCTGAATCCCAAGCAGAAGCCAGTCTCTGGAGTCCTGAATCAGCCCCTCCCGGAACAAGGTAGCTTGAAAACCCCATGAAATGGAAAAGGTGTTGAGCTTGTTTTTGTGATTGGGAAATCCATCACCAGCCACCTGGGCTGTTCATCACATTCCACATCACAAATAATTCTGATAACACTGTTGGGTGTCGGGGGAGGGAGGGGGGGTTGCTGGGGGGTTACTCCCACTTTGCTCATCAAAATCCTGAAGGTTGTCATTACGCATCATTCCCTGTCCACAGTCTGTCCTGCGGTCAATCTCTCCCAGGTATCTCCAGTTGAAAGTCTCTCACACACACACACACGCACACGCACATGCACACACACGCACGTGCACACAATGCAATGTCCCTCCAAGGTCTTCGATCAAACATGCAGTCCATGGGCCTCTTTGGAAACGAGACCACGTCCCTCCCTTCCTCCTCTTCCTCCTCCTCCTCCTCCTCCTCTGCTACCTCTGCGCCCCCTCCCCCGCCACGGTGCTGGTCCAGGGCGGATCGGTGGACCGGGCGTAGTCTGTGGTGACCACCTGCTCCTCGCCCAGCTCCCGCACGCAGCCCCCCACCACCTCCAGGACCCTCTTGAGCCGGCGGTCCAGGGCCAGCAGGTGGGGCTCGGTCAGGACGGGCCGCAGGGGGTCTCCCCACAGGGACTCCCGCATCACGTCGCTGAGGCGGTAGCGCTCCCGCGAGAGCAGCCGCAGCCTCATCAGCGTCGACCGCTTGATCCTGATGGGGGGGGGGGGGGGGAGGCAGAGAGAGAGGTGAGAAAGGGAGAGAGAGAGGGAGATAGGAAGAGATATTATTATTTTTAATAATAATTAAAACATAAGCATGGGATTAGGTATATCAGATTTGAAGACGATGTGAAACTTACATGCAGCACTGAGATAACGGGGCCAGAATGGACATCACGTCTTCAGAGGGCCGTCCGAACCTGGAACACAGGTAGCAGGGACCAGCGGTTAGGGTGTTTCCTCTGACTCCCAGCTGATGGCTCCTGGGTTCGCTCCCCAGTGTCAGAAGTCACTGTAACTGAGTACGGATCAAAGCTTCTGCTCAGAGACTAAATATTAAACAGACGGGGATTGCCGCTCACCCTCTGGCGTTGTCAAAGTGCAGAAGGAAACCCTCGTCACCGAATTTGGTGAAGAGTTCATAGTGATGCCTGTCCATGTTACCTGCAGTGAGAGAGGGCCGACAGTGAAGGGTCATGGGACACACGTTGACACCACTGAGCTGAGCAGACGGCGAGCCGGCCTACGCACCCATGAGGAAGTCAAAGATAGACATGTCGATGATATTCAGGAGTCGGTTGCCGGAGTTGTAGGGGTACATCTGCTTTATGGTGTCGCAGAAGAACGGATTGACCTCCCAGCTTTAGGACGCCACAAGCAGATGCAGAACGACAGTGAGACACAGTGACGGTGATACAGAGTCGTAGCCAATGGGTATCCCGCGCCATTATGGATCATGTTTCACCTTCATGTTGCCGACGACAGAATAGAGACATGCGCGTGGAGGGCGATTCCCAATCATCTAGTCCTCAGTTAAAACTGTTCAGGTCAATGGTTGTGCTGACTAAATCTAATTGTAGTTGTTGTTTTGGCAGGCATTGATCTTAATCCTGATCTTAATAACCTTGAAATGGTTTGCTACAGAAAATTGTTTTAGTGTCACAAGGAACATCATCGAGTTTTGGCATTATCCCTAAATCCCTCAGAAGTTTCCCCAGAAATATGAATAGCAAAAACATAACTTCATATTATGAGCATCCACTATAAATATGAATAATATAAATAATAATAGTAAAAGACAGCCCAGACCTTCATGTTCTCTCTTATTAGAATTACACCAATGCACGAAAGGGCTGTAATCTGTCTTGTGATCATTGCAAATGTCAGCCGTCCCCCTTCTCCTCCCTCATGTGTATCCCAGCAGGCCGACTACTCTACGGCATGGCAGCGATCCACGTTGTTGTGTGACGCGCGTGTGTGTGTGTGGGTCGTACTCCTTGCGCCCCTCGAAGGTGTAGGAGCGTATCCAGGGGCTGGCGATGGAGACCCGGGGGGCCTGGCTGAGCCCGGGCAGGTAGGTGGACAGAGACCCCTCCAGGGTGTCGGGCTTCCCGCACACGGCGTACTCCGTCTTGCACACGTACAGACACTTGGCGAAGAAGCACGTGTTTTTCGCTGCCAGAGGGAAGAGAGGGGCGGTCGAAGAGATTTTCTCAGTCGGAGGATTAAACAAAAATGTGCGCTCACAGGAGAGGCCGCCACGCTTCACATGATGTCACAGGATGTCACAGGATGTCACCTGATGTCACGTGAACACACAACACACAACCACACACCTAGGGTGTGTGGCTACATTCGCACCCCTGTTTCCTGTCTTTTGGATGAGCTGTTAAACGGAGGCCCCAACTCCCCTGTGGGGCCCTTAAGATGTCCGTGTCCTGGCCAAATCCCCAAGCTGGCTCTTGAGTCAGCATTGGCCTCCTAATTATCCCCTTTCAATCTCTAATTGGGTCGTTTCATTCCTCCTTTCTCCACTGTGTGTGTGGGGAGATGAGGACTGGGTTGAGATATTTAAAAACAGTGTGAAAAGGAAGGAGATTAGTACGGGGATGACGAAGGCCTGTTTACCGGGGGAGGTGAAGAAGACGTTCCTCAGGTCCTGGTTGTGGGTGGCGAGGAGCACCTCCACCGTGATGTTCACCAGGCGACCCACCACTGGCGGAACTCTCCGGAAGTCCAGGATCCTGCAGTGCGGTAAGAGGCTCTGTTATGGCGGACCACAGGAAAACAAGACTCCCAGAACTCTGAACTCTGGTTTAAAATACGTGTTGACATCCGCTGAATCACAGAACCAACTAGGAACTGTTAATCCAGACCCATAAATTCAACCAATGGCCACAGTATAGCTATAAATATTTATATATATATATATATATATATATATATATATATATATATATATATAAGTCCTGTGTTGATTGAGCCTTCATGCATGGTTTGAGTGGAGCCTCAATAACAGTAATCATGTCTGGGATAAGTCCCAATGGCAGTGAAGGAATGAGGTGAACGGATAAAGCTCGAGCCAGGAGAGTCGACCACAAGCGAGAGGGAATGGAGAGGTGTTGGCGATTATGGCAAGGTTAACGATATGTTAATTCAGATAATTGAACACATGGAGGTAGAACAGACGGATTTGCAGTGGAAGGTTGTGCGATAATGGTTTAAACATACCAGCATCACACCCATTATTGTTGTTTTTCCCTCTGTCTAATCGCTCTGGCAGAAAGCGTAGACTAAGTGTGTTTAATGACAGGGCCCGACCCAAGCAATGCGATCCCCTGTGACTCAATTCACACAATGTGCTTTAAACAGGTCTGTGTGTGTGTGTGTGTGTGTTTGTGAAATCCCATTAAAACTGCATCAAAGGACCCATTTTGGAAAAAGCCTTATACTGTAGGTATGTTTAGGGCACAAGGAAACAGCGCATTCATTTTAACTGTGACCAAAAATTCTAACAATTGTCGAGTGTCAAACAATAGTATTTCCGTTGAGTGAACGCTTTAAGCCCGATAACACCACCAATATAAAGAACACAAAGGTTTATTGTTTGAATTCTGAAACATAAAAAAAAAGCTTAAGATTGTGGTGGTGAGGATGTTGGGGGGGGGAGGCTAAACTCTGGGAGGTTTTGGGTTAAAATCCCATTGTCTCATCCCCGAGGTTCTGCTCCCTGTCTAAGTATAGGAAGGAATAAGCATGTGATCCATTTGAGTGGATGGCTGTGTGTCAGTACCTGTCTAAATGGAAGGCAGCGATCTCTGCGTTGTGCCTCTGGAAATCCACAAAGTAGAAAACGTCCTCAGAGGTGACCTCATCCCTCTGCTGCCTGACACACACAAACACACGCACACACACACACACGCACGCACACACACACATACGCACGCACGCACGCACGCACGCACGCACGCACGCACGCACGCACGCACGCACGCACGCACGCACGCACGCACGCACGCACGCACGCACGCACGCACGCACGCACGCACGCACGCACGCACACACACACACACACAAACACAAGACCATTTATGAAATACACATTTCACGCTTACACCCACAGTTCATCATATTGCCATAGCAGTATATTCAACATGAGTGCATTCAGCCGTACTGCTGATGTTGTCAAAGTCTGTAAATTCAGTTTTTAACCTCATGGGTTTAAACATGGCTTTGCCAAAGTCATTCATCTTCAAAGCCAACTTCAGATGGTGTCCACTGGGTTTCACCACTAGGAGACAGAGAGAGAGAGAGAGAGAGAGAGAGAGAGAGAGAGAGAGAGAGAGAGAGAGAGAGAGAGAGAGAGAGAGAGAGAGAGAGAGAGAGAGAGACAAAAAGAGAGAGTGAACATCATGCAAATGATCATGGCAAATGGCAAATTCATTGAGGTGCATATTTCCACACCTTCTGAGAATAGTAGAAAACAGTAGAAATAACACAACACCACAACAGCAGGCAGTCAAGCTAGACTTTGTTGTGTCTGAGTTTAGTGGAGGAACATTTCCTTTGCACTCTGGGATAAGATAATAGAAGGGTTGCTCACAAAGCTCGGGTTCCACACACAAATCCCTTCTTTCTTTCTCTCTCTCTGGGTTTTTGTTCTGCCTCACAGCAGTGAGCCAGACTAACCCGGTGCTTGCATTTTGCTCTGTACTCTGTGAGGAGGAGTATTAATAGTTTACTGCTATGAATTCTTTTGAATAAAAAGTGAAAGACCAAACCATTTGGCATCACATTCCTTGTACTTTTTTTTTAAAAATATATTCTGTTTGCGAAATTGATAAAGGGGCACTGGTTGCTCTATAGGTTGCTTTGCAGAGTATATAAAACCAATGATTTGAGCAGAAAACTAAAAATGACTTGCTTGATGTGTAATTGCAGAAAATAAAGCACTAGAAAACACTTTATTGCCTAGTTTTTGGAAAGCAATATCGAGAAATTTGTCTTTGCTTGCGGGTGCAGTAGTCTGCAAGCCAGTAAAAAAGGATGCATTAAAAAAACAAACACTTCACTTCCAGACGCATTAAAACACGTTTCCATCAGAAAAACGGTAGAAGCTACATTAGGCCTGCTTTCGAAGGAGCACCAGGTGTAGGGTAGCAGCCTGGCTCAGAATCATCCACTTTAGCACACAGACGTAAATGAGGATTTAATAAGGACAGAAGTTGCCTCGGATAATGAGAATGATTTACTAGAACATCTGATGCTCATTTCGAGAGTTTTTTCTGTCACGAATGACTCACGCTTTTGCCTGATGTCTCCAACAACTCAACTACATCTCAACTAACAGAACATAAGTGGATGTGTAGGTGTCTGTCTACAATCCAGCCCCCGACGTCAACCCATCGATCTGCGCACCCTGCTGCTCTTCAGAGGTGTGGGTGGGTCGGTGCGGTGGGGCCTGATTCGGGGGGCTAAAAGTGCTGGGAAACCACACATTAAGCAGCGTTCATTAACTAACAGCCCACTGCTCCCTTTGAACGCAGACACACGCACCACCCCCCCCGTCCCGTCCCTGTGTGGCCGTGTGGCTGTGTCCAATGGAGGCATGCAGCAGGGAGACGAGTCACTGACAAAAAGGTTATTTATGTGGGGGAGTTTAGAGACCAATTGAAATGAATGAATTGTCCTGTTGTCTGAGAAATAGCTCTGGAGTGTTGTTGATCGTGTCTGGCTGTGCCGTGGACAGAGAGAGAGAGAGAGAGAGAGAGAGAGAGAGAGAGAGAGAGAGAGAGAGTTTTTTTGGCTGAGTCAAACCGAGTTGCTGAACCCATGGATTTAGTTTCCTTGAATCATGCCATC